>NC_056627.2:286192800-286415429 GCF_002870075.4 Lactuca sativa | reverse complement strand
TCTAAATTCAAACAGTGAATGCAAAAAATATATAAGCGCACATATATATATATATATATATATATATATATATACATACATATATATATATATATATATATATACATACATACATATATATATACATATATATATATATATATATATATATATATATATATATATATATATATATATATATATATATAGTTAGGTTATTGTGTTCTAATTATTGTGTGAACGTATAATTGATTCTGGACCAATCATTTTAGTTATTTTAAGAAAGTAATTAATGCATATTATATATTCAAGATATAATAAATATTAGTTAAGTCTGCAGCATATAATATGCATTAATTATTTTCTTAAAATAACTAAAATAATTTGTCTAGAATCAATTCTATATACACACAATAGATAGTAAAAACATTTAAGTCTCTCTCTCTCTCTCTCTCTCTCTCTATATATATATATATATATATATATATATATATATATATATATATATATATATATATATATATATATATATATATATATATATATATATATATAAGTTCAAATAAAAACAGTAAATAGTGTGAGAACGTAAAAACACTATGTTTATGTTATTATTTTGTAATGAATATTGTATGTATGTATTGTTGAAGTAATTATAATATGAATATTAATGTTTGTTTATTCATATATTAATTAGAATGTTATTATTCTATTATAAATTTATGTAAGCGCATGTTTATAGTATTTTTTAATTTTAGCTTTAACCTGTGACTATTCATTTATTCATTGCTGAATAATAACATAAAACTAGTGTTTTTACGTTATCACACTATTTACTGTTTTTATTTGAACTATATATATATATATATATATATATATATATATATATATATATATATATATATATATATATATATTGCTTCCTCATTTACTTTCTAAAATACCCCTAATTGATCAAACATCAATTAACAAAAATGCAACTTTTAACATATTTCTTTTTAAATGTGCTTGTGTCAAAGTAAATAATAATAAAAAAGATGTAAGAATCAAGGTCACAATTTTCATTATCTTATCTAATTGATCAAACTTCAATTAGCAAAAATGCAAACCTCACGAATGTTTTTAAACTCATGAGACGTTATTGTATTTGAAGATATGTGTTTTGATGAATAAAGTTATTTATTTTAGTAGAATAATCACTAATAGATTATTTTAGTTGAATTATCATTTATAGATCGATTTTTGTGTTGATACTTAATAGTAGAATCTTACTATCTTTGATAGGTCATGTTAACGATGAGAACGAGACGAAATTGATATCGACCGAGATTTCTAAATACGGAATTGTGTGGAATGGCGATACCGAACATCGAACTGAACTAAGATTATTTGGTAATGTACCGGTATTCAGTTTTAGCATCGGTATCGATGGTACTGAATCCCAAATTTCATGATTTTAAAGTATTGAATATCATATAAACAATGTCGGTTCGATACCGATTCTAATGGGAATTATGCACTACTAGAAAACATGGATTGGGATACGACTATTTTTGCAAATATAATACGGATAATCATCCGTATTCTATTGGGGGTATATCCTATCACAAAATAAATAGAATACGGTTAAAACAACCGTATCCTATCCAACGGTGTACGATATATGTTGTAATTTGACGTATCTTATATGGTGTATCTTATTATACATGGTGTATCTTATATGGTGTATCTTATTGTACATGGTGTATCCTATATGATGTATCTTATTTACTTTGCCATATCCTATATGGTGTCCTATATGGTGTATCTTATTGTATATGGTGTATCCTATTCACCTTGTCGTATCCTATATGGTGTATCTTATATGGTGTATCTTATACAATTGGTGTATCTACGTGAAGTGTATCCTATCATATTTATCAACCAACATTCTATAATGCACTAGAATGTGATAAAATAGACGTAAAGTACAATACAGAATAAAAAAAGGAATATTTTATTATATAGATGAAATAGCGTTGCAACAGCTCTAAAAAAGTAAGCATTATTGATTTCTTAGAATCTATTGAAAAAATAAGTCACAAAATACTAAATAAGAAACTTCTTACTTTTCGATATGTGTTACAATATCATAGTCTTCAAATGTCTTCATACCTTGACATGAATCCAAAATGTAGCACGCATGTGTACGAGGGCAGATTACAAATAATATGTAGTGAAACCTAGTAAAGTTTAAACATGTCAGCAAAAATAGTTGACAAACATATAAGGCTATAGCATTTTCTAGAATATCATAGTATCGTACCCTTGCAAATACGGTGCTAGAAAAATATATTTATCTTGATGAAAGTTCATCGCATCAACTAACTCATTTACAACAACGTTTGTTTCGAGTTCCTCATCGGTTCCACATTGCAAGGCCGTGATTTTTTGCGGGTTTATGAAGGCACATTTATTATCGTGTTGAAACATTGAATGTAGCATCCTGAAAAAAATGTATATATTATAAAGGTAAACTACTATGAAATATTAGTTATTTAAATGTTAACATACTCACATCTTAAAGCAAAAAATAGAATCAAAATCGAGTTGCTTATTCGTCATAAGCTCTTTAATCACATCCGGATAGATTACAACGCCAATCCTCCCAGCTCCAAAGATCCCTGGCTCACTTCTAACATGAATTGGATATTCAATGTTGCGGCTCATAAAATTTTTATATAATAACTTGATCTTCGGCCTGCCATTTAGTTCTTTTGGCATCACAAATTGTCATATTTTCTTTGTAAAGGGCAAACTGTTAGTCTCCTCGTACTTTCTTTTTTGGTGTATCTACATTAAAAAACCATTTGATCAGCTAAAAGTTTTAAGGCCTAACAATAAGTTTAAGCTACTACTTTATCACAAGGATTATGAGAAATATTGACCTATGTTGAAGATGGTGTCGGTGTTGTTATCGTTGTCGATGTGTGGGGAGGTCTTTGATCTTTTTGCACAGTTGGAGTGGGCTGGGAAGTTTAGAAATGGTTACATATTGATTTCATTATATATGACTATAATATTAAAAAATAAAGGAAATTTGTATTTTACCTTAACTAAAGCAATTGAATTTCGTGGCCATTGTGTAAAACCATACAATGCATTCCCCAAATTACATGTTTCTTTAGTTGACACAGGAAGGGGGAACAACTTATAGCCATCATAAATCTTTCGTACAGATACCTTCACATGATGCTCTTTGAGCGGTATCCCATGTAACATCCCAATCTCTGATGGGTAGGCTTTCCCTTCTACAACTATATGATGCTTCTGTATCTGATGGTAGCAGCAACTGACACTCAATGGGAGCCTACACACACACACACACACACACACACACACACACATATATATATATATATATATATATATATATATATATATATATATATATATATATAACATGTACATAATTAGTTTGTTTATGCGTGTTTAAAGGTATTCTATATGAAGAAACAATGTATACCTTTATATTATCTAATGCATCCATCATTGTCGATCCAACACTAGGTTTCTTCAATTTCGGGCTTCTAACTTTTATCACCTCGTTCCTACGAGTATCATCATGTTGCATCATGCCAAGACTGATACTAGTAGCCACCACAGAGTCGACCATGTCCCCGACAGTATCTACCACCTTAGTTATCATATCAGGCACCATATCAGTCATCAGCTTATCATATAACTTCTCAAATAACTTATTAAACAAACGCTCCTCTAGCCTCGTTAATAAATCTTCCAAATCTGGTAATTCTTGTTGTTTCCAATTTCTCTGGTTAATCCTTGATTCTTTTAGAGTGACATTATAACCCACCGCCCTAGTGCGACCAGGGTGCTCTTTTCCTAAAACCTCTGCTATCAAATCAACTCCGAGTTTATCTTTTGATATCTGTACATGCAAACAAAAGGATTTTATTAAATTAAATATTAAATAAATGGTATATATAGATGAAGAAAAAAGTACACTTACAAACTCATCTGCTAATTGCTCACTCTTAGGTGCTACAATGTAATCCCCTGAGGGAGTGCGTTTTGACCTAGCATAGATAAAATCTCTTGCCTGCTCGCTTGATATATGGTGTTTTTTTATTTTCGCACGTAACTCAATATCTTTATCCCACCGAGCTTTGTTCCCACGATACCCCAATGGGCCTAAGTGAGCTGGATTTTTGTTCTTCTTCACAGTCTCCTTCCCTTTTTTCCTTTTTTCCTTCACATATATAAATGCAATTAGAATATGTATTGTATAAAGATATCATAAATAAGTACTAAAGCCCAAAAAAAACCTGGAATTCTTTGGTGGATTTTAGCTTAACAAAATCTTCCCATAATTCTTTGGTTAGGTACGGGTAAAATGTTGATGCATCAAGATCATTGTCCATGAAATCTGTAACAAGCGTCGACTTGTAGGCCTCCATGACTTGTTGCATACTTTAAGCGTTTCTTTTTTGGGAGCATCATTTGGTATATTCCAATAATTCTGTTTTTTAAAAATAAAGTATAGTAACTATTAGTAATAATTATTAATTAAATAACATTTAGCAAGTAATAAATATCATACCTTAATGTCCAACCACAAGTCATGGAGCTCTAACTTAGGTACTTTATCCCAACTCTCTTTAAGGATAGAAATTCTACTCCTGGCTGTGACTCCACAATAACTTGCAAACTTAGGCTGATACTCTCTAATAGCTCGATTATGATTATCGAAATCAACATGCATTGCTGCTAATTTTTCTTTAGTCTTTTCCCTTATCAATGTGGCGCTTCTCTTACTCCTTTCTATATTTTCCATTGTTGGACGGGCAGGTTACTGTAGAAGTCAGATTCAATGCAACTTTCAGGTTTGTTTAGTAAAATGGATTTCAGAATAACATCATTTTCCTTAAATAATTAAATATTAATATTTTTTAACATGTTACCTATAACTGCATATCAATGTAAAGTGTAAAAAAAAGCATTTCAGTGTTCATTAAGCAATCACATGTTTACTTTTTTTATATTAAACACAATCTATTGTTAATAATTGATCCATATAATAAAAACTAAACAAAAAAGAACAATAGTAACAATTAGTTTAAATTCATCGCAATAGTTTAACAAAAAACCGTTCAAAAAGAATCCCTTCGCTTTGTATAACTCACGGACCCTTCCAACTTCTCTATGAATTATATATCACATAAAAAATATAACACTTTCGCAGATCTTTTACATATGAAATGACACTTGGTAATATGATGTTATTCTCTTCAAATTTTTCTGATATTAGTGGAAGCAAAGTAAAATCAAAGTGAAATTGTTCTTTCATAACTTTTGGCTAAACGACCAACAATGGTATTATAGCTAGCAGGAGTATGTGGTATATAATCTCAATCATTTTGCAAAGACGATAAAAAGAAGATTATCCCTTTTGGAAAGTTTTTCCAAGTATGTCACCCATGCCACTCCAAGGTTCGAATCAAGACTTTTCTAATACAAGTATCACTGTAACAATTTCTTTTTAACAAATTCTTTTAGTAATCCTTTAGATCAAGAAATATTTATATTTATAATATTAAGGTACAGGAGGGTAGTTCTTGGTGGAGGGGATTTTAAATATTTTGGATAATTTACTTGCCGTATTGCCAAATTCAAATAACCGATCCAATTATATTTTTTCTTAATTGTTTTTATAATATATATATATATATATATATATATATATATATATATATATATATATATATATATATATATATATATATATATATATATATATCGATTACAATAATTTTGAGTTTTATTTTGGTTATTTGAAAACTTGAAAGATCTTAACTATATTTTAGTTATATAAAATACATAATGAATTTTATAATATCAAATATCAAATAACAAAAACAATATATTTAAAAAACAAAATGATTAAACTATTTAAAATATTGAACTGAAATACATTATAAAAGAAAACAATGTCAATAAATAAAAATATCTTCTCTAGTAGATGTCTTCATAAGTAACATGTCATTTTTTGTTTCTGCAAACAAACAAAAAATAGTAAGTATATAATATCATAATCTATTTCGTTTCAAATGACAATCAAGTTGTTTTGTTATGGTTTTTTAATTAAATAAATGACATTATACCTTTTTCTCTTCTTAGATTCAACATAAGCTCCTTCGTTGTGGTCTGACCTTAAATAAACATTATCATTGATAATGACATCTGAAGATGTGATGCCGATAGAAAATGGAGGTAGCTCGACATATTGGTTGTATTCTTCCTCTTCCTCAACATTTTCAACACCAAGTATACGTCGTTTACCTTGCATGACAATGTGTCATCTAGAATTCTTGGGGTCCTCAACATAGAATACCTAGTTAGCTTGATTGGCTAGAATAAATGGCTCGGATACATAGCCATTAGTGGAAAGGTCGACAAGTGTGAAACCGTCTTCGTCAACTTTGACACCTCCTTTATTCTTGACCCACTTACATTTGAAGAGCGGTACTATAGTTGATGAATCATATTTCAATTCTCAAATTTCTTGAATGACACGATAATATGAATCTTTGGCTATACTCGCTCGTGCCTGGTGATTCACATTAGAGTATCCAATCGAGGTTGCTATTAACATCACACCACTATTTTGTTTTGTAGTCTTTTGATCCTGTTTTTCGGTGTAAAATGTATATCTGTTAATGTCATAGCTCTGGTAAGTGGACACGACATTTCGCGGACCATACACTAATAGTTTAACCAAAGGATCAAGATTTTTTTTATCTAACTTTTCTTTCACCTTTTCCTTCAACCATGTTGGAAATGTTCTAATTTTCTCCTTAACATACCATTTTTCAGACCTTTTTTTGTTTCTAGATCGTAATGTTGACATGTGCTCATTTATCTATGGAGCGACAACTGTCATGTGTTGTAACACTGTAAAGTGTACTAGGTGGAATTCATCATGATTAGGTATGATCACTTTCAATCCAACAACACCAATCCCTTGAAGTCTACCTTCATGTCTTGATTGTGGCATCCCAATAGCGGGAACACCTTTCAGATAGTTTGTACAAAATTCAATCACCTCTTCTGAAGCATATCCTTTAACAATACTGCCCTCTGGTCGATGTCGATTTCTTACATACCCTTTTAAGAAACCCATGTATCTCTTAAATGGGTACATGTATCGTAGGTATACTGGACCCCAAACCTTTATTTCTCTTACAATATGAGATACAAGGTGAACCATGACATCAAAAAATGAAGGTGGAAAGTATATTTCAAGTTGGCATAAAGTGATGATAATATCGCGTTGCCATGAATCTAACACTTCTGGGTCAATAACTTTTGAATGAATCATGTTAAAAAACAAGCATAACTTTGTAATTGCGTGTCGGACATCGTCTGGCAGTATTCCACGAATTGCAATTGGAATCATATGTGTGATTAGAACATGAAAATCATGCGACTTCATACCCATTAGTTTAAGGTCTTTCATGGACACCAACTTACTAATGTTGGAAGAATAGCCAGATGGCACTTTCACATCATGCAAACATTTACAAAATTTTGTTTTCTCATCTTTAGACAAAGTATGACAAGCTGGTGATAGATACGTGTGCTTTCCTTCTTTTTCAGTAGGTGCAAGTTGTGGTCGTATTCCCATTGTAACCATGTCCATTCGAACGTTGATCCCATCCTTTGATTTCTTATAAATGTCCAACAACAAAGCTATCAAGGCATCGCAAACATTCTTCTCAATATGCATAACATCAAGACAATGTCGTACCTCTAACTTTTCCCAATATGGTAATTACCAAAAGATAGACCTCTTTTTCCAATTAGTTGGCTGCTTATTGTTATTGTGTTTTCCAAACTGAATATCTAAATTCTGAGCTCGAGAAAATGTAGTTTTTCCGTCCATTGGGTCAGGCATGTCTCGCTTTTCAGTTTTACCATCAAACAAATCTCCCTTTTTACGATAAACATGGGTCTTTGGAAGAAAGCGTCGATGGCCCATATATACATGTTTCTTACATTCTCCCAACCATAAAAAGATTGTGTCTTTTTCACAAACAGGACACGCCTTCTTTCCTTTCGTACTATATCCAGACAAATTTACGTAAGCTGGAAAATCACTTATAGTGCAAAATATCATGGCATGTAGTTGGAGATACTCCTTCTCGAACGCATCATACACTCTGACACCAAATTTCCATAGTAATTTCATTTCCTCAATTAATGGAGCCAAAAACACATCAATGTCATTACCAGGTTGCTTTGGGCCTTGAATTAGTAATGACATCATGATGTATTTTCTTTTCATGCATAACCAAGGTTGAAGATTATAAATGCATAGAAGTACTGGCCATGTGCTATGACTGCTACTCATGTTTCCAAACGGATTGATTCCATCTGAACTAAGTCCAAACTGAATATTTCTAATCTCACCACCAAATTCTTTAAATTCAGAATCAATATTCTCCCATTGAGGAAAATCAGCCATATGCCTTATTTTTCCGTCTACCGTACGCTTATCGGCATGCCAACGTAACAATTTCGCATCTTCGGTGTTTGCAAATAATCGTTTCAATCTTGGTATGACAGGAAAATACCATAACACTTTTGCAGGGGGGGGGGGGGCGTTCTTTCTCACATCATTGTTTACTTCTGTTTGTTTCTTTTTCATATATCTTGACGCCCTGCATGTGATACATTCGTGTAGATTAGCATGCTCGTTTCTATATAACATACAATCATTTGGACATGCATGTATTCTTTCGACTTCTAAATCCATCGGACACAATAGTTTTTTTAGCTTGGTATAATGAAATAGGCAACTCATTATTTTCGGGGAGCATGTCATGTAGAAGCTCTAGCAAGTCCGTGAAACTTTTATCACTCCAACCATTGCTTGCTTTTAAATTAAACAATTTTAGCACTGCAGAAATTTTGGTAAATTTAGTGCAACCAACATACAATGGTTTTTCAACGTTGTCAAACATTTGTTGAAATTTTTCGTAATCTTTATTAGGGATATTATCTTCGATATCATGTAGCATGTCATCTACTTTATCAGAATTGTCATTTTGTGAATCATCAATATCATCACCATTATTTTCAGTATCAACCATGTTACGATCAACAAATGATTCACCATGCCGTGTCCAACGTATATAGCCATTCATAAACCCATAACATATCAGATGTTCTTGTAATATGTTTAATTCACTAAACTTTTTGCAATTATGACACTTTTACAAGGGCACCAAATGTGAGTCTCTCCTTGTTTCACCCGATGATCATCAGCAACTTTAAGAAAAATATTCAAGTAATCTAAATATTCATCGCTAGCACGTCGCAATTCATACATCCAAGTTTCACGGTCCATCTATAAATTATAAAATCAACATTTAGTAAATAAATATACATAGATGGATATAGGTGGTGCTGGTAGACACTCCTAAACCACTTTTTGAATAATTTGTCTAGGGAATAATTATTAACATATTGACTATTTAAGAAAAAGTTGACAACATTACACATTAAGATATTCACAATTGCGGAAAAAAATCGACAAAAGTGAATGTACGTATCTAATCTTAGGTATAGAACCATCCAAAACGACTTAGTTTTGCTTTAAATTAAGTAACTTACTCTAATTTAAGTTTATCCGATTTATAGGCTCAACAGATTTTTAATTTAAACTCTACTAGAGACCTGTTTTTATCAAAATTAACCTATTGTAGGTTAAATAAAATTATGAGTTTTATGCGGAAAAGTCTCATTATTTTGAGAAATTTTTTGATAAAGTCCTAAAAGTTTTTTAATAGAAAAATCTCATCATTTTTAGAAAATCACATAATTTGTCATTTCCTTTTCAAATATATATATATATATATATATATATATATATATATATATATATATATATATATATATATATATATATATATATATATATATATAATTTGGTTAAATTGAGGAAAATGTTAAATAATCGGGATTTTTTTGTTCAATTTTTTTTAGGAATTTATTAAAACTTTTGCCAAAATAAGTAGACTTTTATACATAAAACCTATAAAATTATTACACAAAAGTTTAATAGTAAATACAAAAATAAGATATTTATTGCATTCGTTCCATGACACAAATTCAATCGATGATTTAATAAGCAATATAAATCTTAAATTATCCTTTTTATTAAAGTAACATAAACGTACATAATTAAACAAAATTTTGTTTTTTTGTTATAAAATATGATCAAATAACAAGATACATTATAGATAAAGAAAGACATGAGAATAAAAAGAACTTTTATTCCAATATTTGTGATGAAATCATCAAAACTTTATAATACATAATTTTCACTATTTATACTAGACAAAGAAGATGAAAGGTCATGTATGATATGAATGCACATTATGATAGTGCATAACTACACTCATAAAACTCATAATAATGTTTTCTATAATGCTCACTAATTATGGAGAGTAATGGGGGAATATGGAGAATCCAATAGTCATTCACTAAATAATAATTCATAACACTCCCCCTTGAATGACGATTGTATCATGCCTCGTTAAAACCTTAATCGGTAAAACCTCATGGGAAAAACCCTTTATTAAGGAAAAAGAGTACATGATTAATAATAGATATTGGAAATAATTGCCTCGTTAAAAACCTTGCTAAGAAAACCCAGTGGGAAAAACATAGCTAAGGAAAAGAGTACAATATGTTTCCAACTCCCCCTATTAGCACATCACTTGATTCTCTTGAAGCACCACATAGCAATGATTCGTACCATCTTTTCAAATTTCGATGTAGGAAGTGCTTTAGTAAACCAATCAGGAAAGTTGTTACTGGATTGAATTTTCTAGATGTTGATGTCACACTCTTTTTGAAGATCATGAGTGAAAAAAACTTTGGTGAAATATGCTTGGTTCTGTCTCCTTTATAAATCCTTCCTTGAATGGAGCTATACAAGTTGTATTATCTTCATATAGTATGGTTGGAACATCCTTGTTAGAAGTTAGACCACAATTCTTGCAAATATGTTGAGTTAAAATTCTTAACCAAATACATTCATGACTTGCCTTATAAATTGCTATAATCTCTGCATGGTTAGAATAAGCAGCAACTAAAGTTTGTTTAACAATTCTTGCAAATATGTTGAGTTAAAATTCTTAGCCAAATACATTCATGACTTGCCTTATAAATTGCTATAATCTCTGCATGGTTAGAATAAGCAGCAACTAAAGTTTGTTTAACAAAATGACAAGAATTTACGTTATCTCCACAAGTGAATAAATAACCTTTTTGTGTGCATCAGATAAATATCCAGCATATACGTAACTAATTAACTTCGCATTTTAAGAATTTTATTAGTATAAATTCATATCCATTGTACCTCGAAGATATCAAAGAATGTGTTTGACTTTATTACAGTATCTTCTTGTTGGACAACAACTATATCTTGCTAATATGTTTACGACAAAATGTTTATCAGGTCTTGTATTAATAGTAAGATATATTAGTGCACCAATAGCACTAAGATATAGTTCTTCTGGAACAAGAAGATTTTCATGTTTTTTATGATGCTGAAATTGATCCTTTTTGGCATCTAAGTGCTTTACCACCTTCAGGTTACTCATGGATGTGAGTTATTCATATAAAACCTTTTTAGCACCTTTTCTAGATATTAATGTACAAAAACTCCATTTTTGTGTGCTTAATTTGAAGACCTAAATAGAATTTCATCTTACTAGGGTCATTCAATTCAAAATTTTCTTTCAAACAGGAAGCAACCTTTTCCATTTCTCTTGGAGTTCCAATTATGTTCAAATCATCTACAATAACATCAATTATGATAAATTCTTATCTGGATCTTTTTATGAATACACATGGGTTTAATGGATCATTTTTATAGCACTCTTTCAACAAAAATGTACTAAAACAATTGAAGCACATAAGGCCAAATTGTTTCAATCTATACAAAGATTTATTTAATTTTACCAAATATACTTCACGAGAATTAGAAGTTTGTGTTTTTGGCACCTTAAACCCTTCTGTGATTTTCATATAAATATCATTTTCAATTGAACCATATAAATAAGCGGTAAATACATCCATTAGACGCATCTCAAGTTTTGCATATGTTGTTAAAATTATAAAATAAGTGAATGTAATTGCATCAACTACCGGAGAATACGTTACTTCATAATCAATTTCGGGTCTCTGGGTAAAACCTTGTGCAACAAGTATTGCTTTATATCTCACATCTTCATTTTTCTCATTTCTTTTGCGCACAAATACCCATTCGTGTCCCACTGTTCTTACTCTGTTTGGTGTATGAACTACAGGTCCAATAACTTTTCATTGAGTAAGAGAATTAAGCTCTTTATTAATTTCATCTTTCCATTTTGGTCAATATTTTCTATTCATACATTTCTCAATAGATTTAGGTTCAACATCCTCATTTTCTTTATAATCATGCGCGGAACATGATATGAAAAATTATCGTCAACGTCTATCTTATTTCGGTTCCATCTTATTCATGTCATGACATAATTTATTGAGATCTCATCATTTTTATTTTTCAGGTACCTTGTTTTCTTTTTTTATGTCATTGGGCTCTTCTAGAGCTTCATTAATCTTTTCAAGAGATTATGTTTTCTCTTTTGGACCATCAATTGTATTTGCTTCATTTCATTTTCGAGGATTTTTATCTTTGGAACGGACTGATCTTCCACGCTTCAGGCGTGCCTAAGATTCATTTGCAGTTGTATTTTTCATTCTGGGATATCAATTCTAATTGGATCATCATAGCTAGTACACAAGATTTTATTTTCCAGCTTCTTTATTTCTTCCCCTAATGTTGGAAAATATGATTCATCAAAATAATAATCATCAAATATAGCTATAAATAAATCTCCAATTGATGATTTTAAATATTTTACCATAAATGGAGATTCATAACCAACGTAAATTCTCATTCTTCCCGAGGACCCATTTTTGTGAAGTGAGGTGGAGAAATGGGTACATAAATTATACATCCAAACATCCTTGGATGGTAAATATTTGGTTCCTGACCGCAAACCAGTTGAATAGGGGAGAACTCATGATAACTAATTGGCATTATGCATATAAGTGATGTTGCATGTAAAATTGCATGCCCTTATGTTGATTAGAAAGTTTATAATGTATTAGTAATGGTCTTGCAATTAATTAAAGGTGTTTGATAAATTAATCAATTAGACCATTTTGCGTACGAACATGTGTAACAAGATGTTCAATCCAATCGACATGCAATAATCGTTAATAGCATGCAATGAAAATTTTGCGACATTGTCAAGTCGAATTATCTTAATTGGGTAATCGTGGAGATGTGCCCTTGGGCTGATTATTTATGCAAGTAATATTGCAAAAACCAAATTACAGCTAGACAACAAGCACACATGTGACCATCTAATTGATTCATCAATTAAAACCATAAAATATCTAAATGGTCCACATGGTGTTGGATGAATTAGTCCATATATATCCTCTTGAATTCTTTGTAAGAAACTAAGACTTTCATACCCAACTTTGTTCAATGATGGACTGGAAATTAATTTTCCTTAAGAGCATGCAACATAATTCATTATCTTGAAAAATCTTCTGGTTTTTCAAGAAATGACCACTTAAAGTTTCATTTATTCTATATACCATAATTGATCCGGGATGGCCCAACCGGTCATGCCAAACTATGAAGGTAATATCATACCGTTTTTATTTTCAATAACATGAATCATTGTAATATTTACAATAGCATGAATCATTGTAATATTTTTATAGTACAATCCGAAGGACAATACATGTAATTTTTCCAAAAAACTTTTCTTATCCGATATCATTTTTGTAATGTTGAGATAATTTTTATTACCATCATTAGTTGTTTCAATAGGATATCCGTTAGACAGAATATCCTTAAAACTTAATAATTTTCTTGGTGATTTTAATAAAAATAATGCATCACCAATTGTAATTATTGTCATTTATGGTAATACTATATTTGCTTTTCCGGAGCCTTTAATCATTTTTGTATTACCTGTTATTATATTAACATTTGTTACTCTAATTGATAAGTAAGCAGAATGTTATTGCATTGTCTGCAAGAAATATATCTTCCTTATTTCTTTTGCGAATATTCATATTTCTTTTCAATAAATAAATAAAACATAAGAAACATTCGACATATGACATAAAAACATAATAAATGTCATGAAACAAAACTACACAATATTCTTCAATCACCATCCATATCACCACTTGTCCCTTCTGGGTAGACAAGAAAATCGGCAACATCCAAATGTGTCATTTCAGGTTGATCTTCATGAGTATCACTTTGAATAAAATTTGTTTTGATATATTATTTTTCTTTAGATTTTAGAGAAGTTTGATAAAGATCAACAAAATGCTTTGGTAAGCGGCATGTACAAGACCAATGAATGGTCGTTCCACATCAGTGACAAACATTTTCAATTATTTTTACTTGACCAATTCTATCATTAGGATGTGGATTTTTGCTATTTTCCAACTTCTGGTGGTTGCTTGTAATCTTGTTATTTTTTATGATAATAACCTCCACGACCTCGATTATATCCATGACTATTATGATTATATGATATTGCATTCACTTCAGGGAATGCACTAGAATCGGTCGGGATTGGTTGATGATTTTTCATCAATAGTTCATAGTTTTATTCAGCCACAAGAAGAAATGAGATTAATTCATAATATATTCTTTTTAAATCTTTCTCACGATATTGCTGCTGCAGAAGCATGTTGGTGGCATGGAAAGTAGAGAAAATTTTCTCTAGCATAACATAGTTTTTCATAGTGAAAATACTAATCAAAATAAAGACTTGTATGTTTAAGAATTGTTAGTTAATAAATTTCATAAAATAATTTTTAAGCATTATACATGTAAACTTATCAAAAATACATACCTGAAAATAAATAATAAGAGCGATAAAGAGTTAGAGCTCTATGGTAGAGTCGTGCTGATAACCTGTTATAAAATATGATCAAATAACAAGATACATTATAGATAAAGGAAGACATGAAAATAAAAAGAACTTTTATTCCAATATTTGTGATGAAATCATCAAAACTTTATAATACATAATATTCACTATTTATACTAGACAAAGAAGATGAAAGGTCATGTATGATATGAATGCACATTATGATGGTGCATAACTACACTCATAAAACTCATAATAATGTTTGCTATAATGCTCACTAATTATGGAGAGTAATGGGGGAATATGGAGAATCCAATAGTCATTCACTAAATAATAATTCATAACATTTTTATCTTTTTTTCTTGGCTTAATATAATTTTTCAAACTTCCATGATTTTAATCTTTAAGTTTTGTAGATTGTTTTTTTTATTACTTTTAATTGGATACATCTTTTAAATGTAGATAATTTTAAGTTTTTGTAAGTTTAATTTTGTTTATAAAAAATTTCAAAAGCAAACATCCTAAAATCAAAGATCATATCCCCTATGTCATTAGAAGCCAACACGAATTTCATGGTTTAATTTTTTCAGGTTGATTCATATATATATATATATATATATATATATATATATATATATATATATATATATATATATATATATATATATATATATATATATATGGGATTATTTCGAAATTTGAACTATTATCTTTAGAGGAAAACCTAAAATCTAGGCCAATATATAAAAACTACGATCAAATTAACAAACAAACATATAATATCAATTACTAACTAAAAGAAAACTAATTTGAGTGATAAATGATTATATAAATATTATTAAAGGAAAATAAAAAAAAAACATACCTCAACTAACCAAGTAGGTCGTCGATTTGATTCTCAATTAAGCAAATAGGTTGTCGATTTGATTTAAGAAAACAAAATGTTACGGCTAGGGATTAAGTAAGATTTTTAGATAAACATGGGTTTATTAAATAAGATTTTTTAGATAAATAGGAATTAAATACGGTTTATTAGGTAAAGGGCGTTTGATTTAATCTAAACCAAATAAAATACACCAAATAGAATACGGCCGATTTTGTTAGTGTATTCTATATCTTAAATAGAATACACTAAATAGAATACATCTACTATTATTATCGTATCCTATTTCTTTGTAATTTATATTTGACATAGGATACACCTAATAGAATACGGTTATTTGATATCATGTATCCTATTTCCCATTAGGATATGGAACTAGTTATTTTTGTATTATATATGGTGTCTTCTATTTGTTATTTTCTAGTAGTGATGGTACTCATGCTCACTCCTAGCTAGTGTTGTAAAACTCGTCGAGTTGGCCGATTACTCCTCCGAGTACTCGCTACCTCCCCCCCCCCCCCCCCTTGCCGAGACGAGTTACCTAATCTCGAGTACTCCCCGATCAGCCCCTTACGAACTGAGTAGTGTTGTGAAATTCGGTCAAATCGGTGATTAATATGTATAATATACTTAATGATTTATTATTTAACACACACATGTGATTATTACTACATATATATCTTAATTTTCCGTAATTATTCACGAAGTGAGGCCATTATGTGTTTTTCATTTTTTGTATATTCACATGTATCGAATTTTGTTATATATTTCAATCAACTTATGATTTTGAAATATATATATAATTTTCCTAAAAAAATTTCTACACAAATTTCCAAATCCGAATACTCGCTACTCGGTAGTTGGCCGAACAGGTATCCGAGTAACGAGTTTTATAATCTTGCTCCTAGCCTGTTTGTTTTGTAATCTACCCATTTATGAAATCCTTAGTTATTTATAAAAGGTTGCAAATGATAATAAGAATAAGTGAATATTAAAGTATATTTAATAATCACGAAATTGAATTAGAGTTGCATTAAATACAGATTTTGTAAATGTCCGTTTCTGATTTACAAAAATGTAATGTTTTAAAAATCAATTTGAACCAGTCTGTCGAACCGGAAACCAGAAATGAAAACGGTTAAACTATTATTGGTTTTATGTTTATTGTTGAACCGACCGGTTTTTACAAAAATCCGGTTGAACCGGTTAAATTAAACCTGTTGAATCAAATAAAAATGCATGGAAAATGAAGCATTTTGCATAATAAACTTTGATAACCTTTTTCACATTTATTCAGATTTTTCTGAATAAAAATACATGATAAATATTAAGAAATTTTTGATGCGTTTGGTATTCCTCGATTATATTTGTTTCGATATAAAAAATGTTTTGAGAAAAATGTTTTTTTTTCTTTTTTTTTTTTTTTAAATTAAGAAAAGTCGGCAATTCTTATTTTAAGTAATTTATTTTTGTTTACACAACACAACGATCTCGCTTAATTTGGTATAATTTTGCTAAAACTTCGTTATCACAATTGATTTAAGCATTAACTTGTGGTACATTACAACACTTGGATACAAAAGAGTGAACAAATTTCAAAGAACCCAACATAGATATTACCTAAAAATGACAAAATTACATTACCCGAAACGAATGAAAACTAAAATATGCTGGTACATATTTTCATGAAGACACCACATAACTTTGCATGAGAAATTCATGGGGAAAATTCCCCTTTTTGGAGTAGATTTTAACAAAATCTTCATTGTAGAGCAATAGGTGTTTTTCATCTATCATTTGGGTGTTTTTATAACTTTCCCCATTTTTGAACAGTAAACAGCAAAGCAGTTGAAAATCTGACTTCATCTACATTCATCACCGTCCTATGAACTCGTGCACGTAAGTAAAGATGATAATCATGTAGCGTTTGGGTTAGCGGTTGCGGGTTGACGGGTTGGTGCGTCATAAAAGTTTAACTTCGACACAATCCATATAAATATGTGTATCGTCTTGTTCAATCCTAACTCAGATTAGCTATAAACATGTCAATCCATATAACCCGTTTAATTATATGAGTTTGCAGGTTGATGAGTTATTCAGGTTCTTGGATCAAATTTGTGGGTTAATGGAAAAAAGTCAAAATATCACATATTTATTGGGTTATAACTTAGAATCAAGTTTGTGGGTTAATGGAAAAAAGTCTAAATATCACATATTTAATTATTAGTCTTATTTTCTCATTTAATTGATATATTTTTTTAAAATTTTTGCTTAATCTGATAAAATATATAGGTTCATGGATCAACCAACGAACTTATTTGCAAACCTAACATTACTTGTATAATAAATGTGTTAGTGGGTCAAAAAAACTCAACTCAAACTCATTTATCTACGTGTCTTGATGCAAATCATATTGAGAATTATCACACATATACATAATCAACCATTCGTCCAAACCTATTTGTGCATATTTTGTATTACTAACCAAATACGATTCTTATTATTATTTCTGTTAAAATAATATGTGTAATATTAGTGAAACTATATTTGACTTATAACTGATTCAATGTTTATATTTTCTATATTTGGTATATTGTGTATATTTTGTTATTCTTGAAGGTTGCAGGTGTATTTATATATTTATGCTTGCGGATTCTTCCATGTTTCATCTTGTTAGTTTATATTGATTAATGGTGCAATTTGTGTATGTAAATGAGTGTGGAAATGTTTGATATGCTCTCCGTTTTCTTGTTCATCCTCTGTAACGTTAGAGTTTCATATCTGAGCTGTTTAATCGTCTTCTTTGTAAATCTTGTTATTGAGTGATGTTTTGGAGAGTAGTGTATGAATCTATAATGCGGTTTCTCTTGTAAGTTCAAGTCAAACGAACTCTTGTAAGTTCATGTCAAACAAACTAATCTATTAATGAAATAGGTTGTTCATGTTGGGAATTATTATGCTTGTTATTTTCTTCATGGTATTAAGGCCATAGGTAATTCGATTGAAGTTCTAAGACGTCCTACGACTAGCCTCGGTGAAGGTTTGTGTTCTTAGTTCCTTTGTCTTTTTGTTCCACTTCGTTTAATCTTATCTCACTAGATTCCTTGTTGTTTTGATACCGATTGTGTCATACCTTGGGTTTCCTTGTTAAGTCTTGTTAATTCAATATATTGTTTCTGTAAGTTCTTTGGTACTGTGAGTCTCGTGTTACTTGTGCATATCTACCAAAGATCTTCGTATATCTAAAGGGATCTGGATAGTCGAGTTCACAACTCATCTGTCGTAAATCCAAGAGCCCCTTAATCGCTGACTAGGTGTTTGATTAACCCTTTATGAGAACGGATCGAGGTCTGATTAACTCGTTCTCGAGAACATGTCTGTATATGAAATAACTTGATTGGGAATGAACCCTAGGAGAAGCGATTTATTGTTTGTACTCCTCGAAACCCTATCTGCGAGGTTTTTCTCTTTCGACAACTTAGGGTTTATAATCATCAGTTTCTGGTGCAGGATGCATAGTCCATGGTGATTAGTAATGAGGAAGGGGGATTCTACTGTCTATCCAGTTCTCCCTTAGAAAATCCCTCCTGTAATTCTAGTGTTATAAAATGCTTTGTATCAAAATTAGCTTGTCATAGTAGGCTTGGTGATCCTACTGAGCAAGCCTTAAATGTTTTAAAAGATACGCTAAATTTCAGTAATAAGTCCGTTCCTCCTTGTGAAATATGTCACAAAGCCAAATAAACTAGAGATTCATTCATTATTAGTGTTCATATATTTAAAAACATTGGTGACTTAATTCGTTTTGATGTCTGGGGTCCATACAGAGTAACTTCAGTTTGGGGTTTTATATTTTTTCTGACTATTGTAGATGACTTTTCTAGGGGAACATGGGTTTATCGTATTAAATCAAAAGAGGAAGTTTTTTCATGTATTTTATCCTTTCTTAATCTTATGGAAAATCAATTTTCTGTTAAAGTTAATATTATAAGATCTGACATTGGAACTGAATTTGTTAATAATAAAGTTAAAAATCTTTTTGACACTAAAGGTGTTGTTCATCAATCTTCTTGTGCATATACTCAACAACAAAATACAGTTGTGAAGAGAAGACATATGCACATTTTAAATGTTTCTAGGTCTCTATTTTTTGAATATGGTTTGCCTTTCTTTTCCTGGGATGTAAAGCTTTATAAGAATGTATTTTCTCGTAAAATGAAGAATCAAAGCTCTACTATTTTTTTTTATTTCTGGTCAACTTAAATCCATGTCCATACATCTTTTTCTTCCTATGATGAGTCTCTTCTTCCTGAATCTATGATTAACACTTCTAATATTGATGATTTTGGTGTAACCCATCAAACTGATGGATCAAATAAATCATTTTTTTCATACTACAGATACTACTCATTTAGATACTACTCAGGATGATCCTTTATACGTGTCTTAGTTTGGTGAGGATGACATCACTTCATCCAATCAAAATTGAGAAAAGTAGTCGTTCTTCTGTAGTTCCTTCTTTTGGTTACTCTAATAAGACCCCTACACCTCATAGGACTCCAAAATTCATACAAAATTTATTGATTATGTCACTGAAGGAATATAAACACGTAGTATTGAAAAACTATAAATTACTCATGCTTAAATAAAGAAAACAAATGTTTTATTTAAAATTTAATAAAACCTTAGAATCTCAATCTTATCTTGATGCTTGTCCTGATTCAAACTAGATCAAGGAAAGGTATGATGAGATAAAGGCCCTTTACGAAAATAATACTTGGGATATAACTGATTTGCTTAGGGAAAGAAAACCAATAGGATGTAGGTGGATTTATAAGATAAAATACAAATCTAATGGAGAGTTTGATAGATATAGAACAAGACTTGTTCCTAAAGGGTATAATCGGAATTATTACGGTTAAGGACTTTATTTATAGTGCACCGAGGATGCTATGGATAACCCTAATCTTAAATATAGTAATTATCCACCTCCTTTGGTTGTCCATATATGATAACATATTCTAGAAATTCTAGAATAATCATACATATATCATCAATTTCGCCCACCACCTTCCCTAGGAAGGTTCTAGACCCTTTTGCTAAACTATTGAACAATTGCACTTTTAGTCCCTACACTTTCAATTAATTCCTTTAATCCTAAAATTAATTTTTGATTGAATATTAAATAATAATATGATTAATAATTAATATATTATTTCCATAACATATTAATAAATCACTTATTCCAATTTATTAATCAGATTAATAAATTCTTCCTTTTCCTCAATTAATCATACTGTCTAGTTGCAAGTGTGAAGGCAACCCAAAAGGATCACGCCACTATCAATTCAAGTACATACCAATTATAGTTAGATGCTTAGACACCTAATCCAACAGTCTCCCACTTGGATAAGTCTAATAAATATAGTTGCAAGTATGACTTCAAAAACCGACAAGCAATCATAGCTCTCAAAGCTTTTGTTGAACTCTGACCTAGTCAGTTACATGTCCTAAGATAAGTGATCAAATACTCCTCCGTTCTACAAGAAATCGTGTGGACATGATATATGCATTATAATCAGTCTCTCTATCCAAGATTTGTTTACCGATATCTGATTTATGACGACTGATATCAGACTACTAATTGAACACGTCAATTCAGTCCAGGCTTGGCCAAGTTCTTTAGATGTCATCATCAAATCATCTAGGGGACCATATATATTGCTTTTCCCGTTAGGGAAAAAGGAACGGATAAACTTCGAATTATTTGCTTGTATGATTTACACATCAAATCATGTACAACAATATGTTTTATAACGTCAAGTTACTGATGCGTTTACGTATTATCAATGCATAACTGACTTGTAAAAACAACTCATATATCTCCGTTTCAAGAATATAAGATATTATCGTCTCAAAATTACTCGCGATAAAATCCATGAATTAATTCTCTGAGCGTGGGTTTATCCAATACTTAAATCCCCATTTCAAAAGTACTCATGAATACTACAACAAACCATTGCTATGTCTAATCCCTTAGATAATCTACAGTCTGATTCATGACAATCTTAATTCTCTACTTACATCCAAAAGTACGATCTACTATGGAGTTTTTAATAATCTAGTTATTTGGGAAGTAAAACATACGAAGTGAAACACAATAATAACCTAAATAACTTTGGTCTCAAAACTATTGAATATAAATAAAACACTTATTATTTAATCACCATATTAATTAGACTTTAGTAATTGTATAATGTTTCGATTAGTCAACTAAACGCTTTGAATTAAACATCAGTCATGCCATGTTGTAAACATGCATACTATGTATCTATATGGCCCCTCCTTTGTGAGCATGTCAATTGGGAATAATTCATATGATGCTCATATCACAATTCCAAATCCTTATTACAAGTGTAAGAATTCCAAATTTTTGTCAGCACTAAATGTGTTAGAGTCTAACCTTGCATGCAATATCCTTTTGTGGTGATGTGGCGTCAAAATCACTGAGACTTAGCCAACGATGTCACAAAATGCTCCATTGAAACTTTGTTACTAAAACAATTTCATATTGATGAAGTATCAAATTCAAGGTAACTCCTTGAACACCTTCCTTGCATTAAGGTTTCTAACTCACATGTAGATTTCAATAACCAACTCCCATTATGGAAATATTTCCATATTACCATATGACCATCAATTCCGAACAAGATTCACCTCTATTCAGAATTATGTCAATGTGGTGTGTCCAAATACTATACTTCTAACTTTCCACAAACAACTAATCTTTAGCGAACCTCAGATTGTCCTTTAACAGTTGTTTAACAGCTCTAGTCATATCCAGTTCTGATCCTTTTGCCTCTTAATGCCCTAGGCACTTGGAAAATCAGAACAAGTGAATATTATAGCATATATAATCAATCCAATATCTGAAGCATATGACATTCGATACATAATGTCTTACATAAATACATGATACTTGATCAGTCTCTGGCTATAACATTTCCATATATTGAATTTCCTATGTTGAATCACTTCAACATGACATTCATATATGTTCACAACTAAGTTCCATTAAAATCCTTCAATATAAACTTTTAGTTTTGAAATGAAGTATGAGTGTCCTCTCCCCTAATCCTTAATTATAATGAAACAACTTCCAAACTCTACAACTTGCAACTTGAAAATCTTGTTTCGAATAAATAGTATTGCCAACTTGCAACACTTAGCATCACAACTACGCTTCTACTAGCATAACACTTATGCTTCTATCTGCATAACAATTATGCTCTCACTAGCTTTGACATGTATCCAGAAATCAACTGGATTTACAAAAATCAATACTTTTTACTTTCTTACTAGAATGCAGATTTTTTATACGTAATGCTTCGATAAGAAACTAGACTTCTCAAGCTCATACACCTTCCTTAGATAGCATATGTGTGTGTGTGTTTAAAGCTTTTCATAACTTATAGTTATAAGTCCTGAACATTCAAACTATTTTTTGCCATTTCTCACAACTCGAACAATGAAAAAGGATGTCGTAATCATATTGCGAAATTGAGAATGCAATTATCACAACCACTAATCATAATGATATTTATCATATCCTTAAAATCTACTAGCTAGAGTGTTTCATCATAATATTTGTCATGAATTAGAGCGAAACGTTTTTCCACCTAGATTTTATGGTGTATGTGTTCCTATCCATGTGAATTTTTCAATTCCAACCTACAGTCATAAGATAAGGTAGAGGACAAAACCAAAATCAATTTTAGGGTTTTCCTTTCATGGACTGAACTTGCTTGTTCTTAATTTCTTTCCCTCAGGTAGCACAACGGCCTACCAGTGCTTTCATGTTGTTAAGTAGTTCACTTCCATTAACCAATGTACTATTATTGACCAACGTGCTCTGCGTTTTTGACTCACATGAGAACCATAGAATTCATAAGCATTGCCAATACAACTGGAAGATGCACAATAAAAAGAATGTGTCAACTTAACAGATAGGTTATCAACCTTAAGTCGTGTGCTTGTGATAACTAAAAAGTATATTCTCAATTGATTCCTGAAACTTTTCAAGATCAATAAGGCTCCCAATGACTTCTTGACATATATATGTTTTATCTCTCAAGGAGCATTCCTTGACAAACAAAACAAATATGCAAAAGTTAGTGTGTATTCTTGCAAGAAAACACTTTGTTTAATTGGTTTTAGTTCATCCTTTGTTTTTTGCCAAAACATCACAACTACCAATTCCAAATGAGCTAGAGTAAGAAAACATTTCTACTCCATATTTTATGAGGTGTAATAAAACTACTTAGTTTGAAATAAGCTTTAAGATACGATTTGTAGTTACTAGAGTATAACTCTAAAACTTGATTGACACCCAAGTATGACTCATCTCTCGATTGAACCATTTCAACAATATTCGTTTCCTGTTCTTAGTCAAACAGTTATACTAAGATGTTCTTCGAGGATCAGTTTGTGACATGGTTCCATAATCATTAAGATGATCATAAAATGTGATACTAAAGTACCCTCATTTATTTCAGATTGGAGAAACCTTTATCTCTATGCCTAATAGATTCTTCTTATTCGTTCTATTACACTTGAAAAACTTTTCAAGTGTTAAAATTCCGCTTAATCTTATAAACACAACCATGTTCACTGAAACATCGGTAAACCATGACGAATAGAGTTGTCGTTCTTTGTGGTGGATCTAAATAGTACACATCAATGTGTACTAGATCCTTTTGTTCTTCACTTGACTCACATAAACGTGTGATCAACAACTTAATCATGATCTTCCAATGATCAAGATTCTCATACATCACACAAAACGAATTGTATGACTCCAAGTTTCTATCCAATTAAAACTTGGGTGATGAGAATTCCTTTTCACTTGCTTGATTATGACAGTTCCACAAATAACATAACCAAGAATCAAATCCACTTTTAACATTGCTAATAATAGAAATATAACCACCAATTTTCATAGATATCAGTGCAAGGAAATACAAAGTACATAAATCAAAAATTCACATTATTGATAATATGCGGAAAAATTTGTCCTTACAATGCAAAAATATGAAACTATGTTTTTAGATATTTCCTAAACAATCTATTAATCTATCATAACTCCTATGCAACAGATTCCAAAATCTGATCATCGAACCATGCGACTGAAATCCATCTCTCATGATCAGATTTAGCTTACTCTTCTCAAGCTTCCTTCTTTCTCTTAGATCCTGCAAAAACATGAAAATGTGACTATCACATCATGTGTTAAGAATATATGAATAGGAACTTAATAAAATAGAGTTAGATAGTGGATGTACCGGAAGTAGAGTCATACCACTTGACTTTACTATCTATGAGATCTTTCAGGTAATCTAGGCGGCTTTGTATCCAATTCCCTTTCAATTGGCAATAGAAACATATGGACTTTTCAGGAATAACACGTGGGACTATCTCAAGATTAGCCATTCTCTTTACCATATGGTCAAACGGTTTGACCTTGGTCGATCCCTTTCCATTGGGAAGATAAATCTTTTCCGGACTACCAATATTTCCATTTTAAATATTCGTGGAAACTTGGGAGACAGATCCTTTAAACATATTTGCTTGATTTGTGCTCGTAATCATTCTTGCTTCAGTAGCAATTAACATATGTGTCAGATCAATTAGGGTCACATCATCGTCCCTCTCATAGAAGTCTTTAATGAAGTGACTATATAAGTCAGGAAGCAAAAGTAGAACCAAATCAATGGTCAACTCCCTTGGGAAAACGATACCCAACATCCCCAATCTGTCAATGTGCAATTTCATTTTCAGAACATGCGCAGACACAAACTTTCCATCTTGATGTTTACTAGCCAATAGGGTTTGAGTGACTTCGTATTTTTCAGCTTGAAAAAAATTTGGCTCAGTGAGAATTACTGGAGGAGGTGGAGGAATAGTTGGAGAAACATGATTTCTAGTTCCACCATTGCTTGAAAAAGGGAAAATTCTTTCACCTTGATCAACGTGTGGAAGATCACCTTCGGAAAAGGGAAAAACATTTCTAGAAGAACGAGGAGAACCATTGTTGTCTTGACTCGACATCTATAAAGGGAGAAAAGAGAATTCAAGTTAGTTGATTTTAGTCCTTAATTATTAACCCAAAATTTAAATCAAGTCTAGGATCCATATTTTTTATTCGAATTCTAAAGAGGGATGCCATAATCAAATTTGAATCTATTTTAGATAGGTAAAAACATTTACCAATTTCAATCTTATAAAATTCCTAGATCTTTTGAGATTTTTTGAACTATTCAATGGTCTGTTTAATCTTTATTATGCTCTCACTTTGTGACTAGGATGCCGAGGATCACAAACGAGATGTGAATAGCAATACAAATGACCTTGGTATTCTCTATGTCATTTATCATATAATTAATGTGACGGTTAACCATACACGCTCCATTAATCAATAATAATTTACGAAACACCCATTGCCAACAATATTAGTCCCACATTAGTGTGCCGGTTAACCACACACACTCCACTAACGACCAATAAGGTGCACTATGCCATTTCATGAGTTAGCATCAAATTCACATTTTTTTTCTAAAGTAACTAAGAGTGAGATTTTATAGACACGTGTAGTTACTTTATATATATATATATATATATATATATATATATATATATATATATATATATATATATATCATTATACTTATTAATGAGAGTTTAGTATCCTATCAAACTTGTTCGGTTAACGACCCTCCATTAGTTAAGAGAAGAGCGGATAAGAGTGGATACCCAATGACGGTCATTTTATATGTCACACTTCCTTAAACTCCCCTTATATACTAACTTCGCGAATCAGGCTTACTAATGGTAAGACTGACTTTTCTTATATATATATATATATATATATATATATATATATATATATATATATATATATATATATATGAGTGTATTTTAAACTTTTAAAATACTACAGTTCTTAAATTTAAAAAATTTCAAAATTAAACTATTTAATTTAAATTTTAAACTTTAAAACCAATGACGTATTTTTAAAACTTTTCAGAATTACTAGGTTAAATTTCTAATAATTAAATTAACAAATTAATTTTTATCTTTATCTAAAACTTTTACCCAATTATGAATTCAGGATAAGGATACAAAATTACTGATTAAAATATCTAGTTTTAAACAATCAAAACGAATTTAAGGTGATTATCCTAATCAATCCATGAGACAATTATCAAAACCAAAATTTTTGGATCTGACAGTGTAACTCGTCAAGTTGGGCAACGACCACGTCGAGTTGCATGTCTACTCGTCGAGTTTAAAGACCAACTCGACAAGTTCGATGAACAGAATGCCGATTTTGTTCCCTTTTCCTTTGAACGATTCACAATTACATCATACTCAACAGAAAGCTAATCCTAGGCTCTAATACCACTGATTGGTTTTGAGCATAACAACAATTCCTATGTGTGCATGCAATCCTAATACTTTGGATCTAGATTTTCTCTAATTGAACATGAAAATTTGAACACAAATGGAGAAACCCTAAGAAGCAACTACAAATTTTGAAATCTATATAAAACTAGGGTTTGGTTACATACCTTGATTATTATATTGTAGTACCAATGATTCCCTTGCAGATCTTGAAGCTTAAGAACTTAGTGTCACAAGTGTAACACCTCTAATGGCTCACAAACACATAATGCAAGAGAATGATATGAGAGAATAGGAGGAGTTCAAATTTTCGGTTCTTGCTTTTTCCCAAGAGTGGCTGAAATTCTTATGGTTAAGGACTTTATTTATAGTGCACCAAGGATGCTATGGATAACCCTAATCTCAAATATGGTAATTATCCACCTCCTGTGATTATCCATATATGATAGATATTCTATAAATTCTATAATAATCATACATATATCAACAGTTTCGTCCAGCACCTTCCCTAGGAAGGTTCTGAACCCTTTTTCTCAACTATTGAACAATTGCAATTTTAGTCCCTGCACTTTCAATTAATTCCTTTAATCCCAAAATTAATTCCAAATTACTTTTTGATTAAATATTAATTAATACCATGATTACTAATTAATTTATTATTTCCATAACATATTAATAAATCATATATTCCAATTTGTTAATCAAATTAATAAATTCTTCCTCTTCCTTAATTAATCATCATGTCTAGTTGCAAATGTGAAGGCAACCCAAAAGGACAATGCCACTATCAATTCAAGTACATACCAATTATATTTATAGGCTTAGACACCTAATCCAACACGTTGGTCACGGTTAGACATGTTATTTCTATTGCCATTAATAATAGTTGGGGTTTGTTTCAATTGGACATTAACAATGCTTTTTTGTATGGTAGTTTTGACGAGCATTTCTATATGACATTGCCTCAAGGCTATCATAAAAAGGGGGATAAACGTGTTTTCAAGTTACAAAAATCTTTATATGGTCTGAAACAAGCCCCTTGTAAATGGAAAGAAAAATTATGTAATTCCTTATCTGATTTTGGCTTTAAACAGAGTATAAATGATTTCTCATTGTTTCTTTGAATTAAAAATGTTTCAACTGTTGTTCACTAGTTTATGTGGATGATATAAGACTAACAGGTGATAATATTGCTAAAAATGAAAATGTTAAAAGTTTTCTATAATCTCTTTTTTTTTAATTAAAGACTTAGGACAATTGAAATATTTTTTCACATAGAAGTTATTGATATTGAAGGAGGTGTGTGTTTTTCTGAAAGGAGACATACTTTGGATTTTTTACATGAGTATGGGATGTTAGGCTATAAGCTTGTGAATATTCCTCTTGATCCTAGTCAAAATATTTATAAAGATGGTTTGGACAAAAATGATTTTTTATTGAGTAATATTACAGAATATCAAAAATTGATTGGGAAGTTGATATATTTGACTGTTACAAGGCCAAATATTTCTTATATTGTGCAAATGTTGAGTTAATAAATGCATAGCTCAAGAAGGTCTCACCTGGATATTGCTTTAAGGTTGTTAAGGTACTTAAAATCTAGTCCTAGAAAAGCTATTTCAATTCTTAAAAATAATTCTAATGAAGTTTTTGGTTTTGTTGATGCTAATTGGGCAAAATGTTTGTCTACTAGGAGATCTGAAACTAGTTACTGTGTATATTTTGGAAAAAAACTATTGTTTCTTGGAAAAGTAAAAACCAAAAAACAGTTTCCAGGAGCTCTACAGAATATGAGTATAGCACATCAAGTTCATTCACATGTGAAATAATTTTGGTAATTAAAGTGATTTGTGATCTTGGAATTAATATCTCTATTTCCTCCAATATATGTTGTGATAATGATTCAACTATTAAAACGGCCTTAAATCATGTCTTTCATGAAAGGACCAAGCATTTTAAGCTTGATTTTCTCTTTGTGGAGGAAAATTTTTCAAAAAATATACTAATGTTGGTTAATATTGATTTTGGAAAAAGCATTGTTGATATATTGACCAAGGATCTCAATTTGTCACAACATGAGTTCCTTGTTAGTATACTTGGTTTGTTTGATCTGTTTAAGGTTGCTTAATTGTGTCAACTATAAGTTTTTTTGGGGGGTGGGGGCGGGGGTGTTAAAATAATATATGTAGTATTAGTCAACCTAAAGTTGAATTATAAATAAGTTAATGTTCATATTTTCTATATTTCGTATAGTATGTATATTTTGTTATTCTTGAAGGTTACATGTGTATTTATATATTTATGCTTGTGGATTCTTCCGAGTTCAGGTAATCCATTCTCGTTGGTATATATTGATTAGTGGTGCAGTTTGTGTGTGTAGATGAGTGTGGAAAATATATGATATTATTTCCATCTTCTTGTTCATCCTATGTAGCGTTAGGGTTGCATATATGAGTTGTGTGATCATCTTCTTTGTAAATCTTCTTATTAAGTGATGTTTTGGAGAGTAGTGTAGGAATATGTAGTGACGCTTCTCTTGTAAGTTCATGTCAAACGAACTGATCTATTAATGAAATAGGTTCTTCATAGTGGGAAATATTCTTTTTATTATTTTCTTCAATTTCTTAAATTAATAATTATTTAAATTTAATATATGATATCAATCCAAAACTCATTTATGTATACTAATGTACAAAAGAATCTCATAGGAGTAAATTACATTGTTGGCTCCCAAGTATAATTGTTTTCTTCTTTAGGGGAGAATTTCATATGTGATCTGTTTAAACATCAAAATATTATATTTGAATTTGCCCAATTTAATTTCTTAATATCATATTTACCATTTATAAACCTTCAAAATATCATATTTGCCCAAATCTTTTTTACAATGTTTTTAGTAGTTTATAATCATTTTTTATATCTTAAATTTATTATAATAATAGATACTTTTAACCATATTATCCCTACATCTATAATAATACAACGTTTATCTCTAAATTGTTTGAATGTCGCTCTCTTGACAAGAAAAATGCTTCATCTTTCAGGACACTCCATGGATAGTATGCATTGATTGTTTAGTTTTTTTTGTTGTTGAATATTGTCATGTTGTAGATGAGGGATATTTTAGATATTATGTAACACCTGTTTTCCAGAATGGATCAGTTGAAGACTTAAAGGGGTCAAAGATAACGTTTCTAAGGAAAACCTTATGCCACAACGTGTTGTGTTGATGAACTCAAAGGAACAAGGTCCTTAGTAGTGTGTTCTTGATCCCATGTACAAGATTTAGCCTTGAATGAACTTATTTGGACTTAGGGTTTAAGATCTTGCTTCATGGTTAGGTATTAATGGAAAATTTTGGAAACTTTATCTGTTGAAGATATTGTGTTGAGTTATTGCCCCTATGTTATTTAGTCTATTTTGTACTCACGGTTTGAGCCTGTTCAACCGTGTATGTCTTTCTAGGGTTTAGTATACAAGGTGCATGCATGCATCCTTGTCATTAACGCTTTTCATAATTATCATATTTATTGTACTGTAAACCCTAGCGCACATCTATAGAGGAAGTTCTTAATCGAGCTCTTCTGAGGTGTGACTATATTTTAATCATTTGACATACGGATTGATTCATTGATTGTTCTAGTATTTATTGTTCTTGTTTATTTACCTATTAAAGATCTAATCGATCTAAAGAGTTCTTAACTCATCAATTGGTATCAGAGAAGGGGACTGTGTAATCCATACGCATCTCTTCTGTTGAAGAAGGTTTTAGGGTTTCCGCTATTATCGTTTTCTACTAGAATCGTCATTCTTCATTGACGCGGTTTTTTAGACTTCGATCGTACCCTAACTTTGTTTACTAGTCTAATCTTGAACAGGTTTCAAAACAAAATCATCATGTCTCTGGACTATTCACAAACGAAACCAATCAACATCTCCAACAATATCGGATCAACCACCAGGATTCCTATCTTGTATACTCAATATTATGAAGTTTGGACGCATCACTTTGAAGTCTATGTGATTGGTTTAGAAGATAATGGATACTTAATCTGGGAAGCGATTACTGTAGGTCCGTTTGTTCACTCTGGCACAAACAGAACAATCAAGACACAAAAAGCAGTACAATCAACTCACGGTTGATGTAAAGGATGTTCCTTAAGACGAGAAGGAAAAGCTTGTAAGCAACATTAAAGCGATAAGAAGATCAGATTCGCCCTACAATCTGACACATTCCGGTTAGTCAGTTCATGCATGACGACAAAAGAGATATGGGATACATTGAAGGAGTTATATTCCACCGATGAGGATCTTGATCATTCTATCCAAACTTTACTGGTTTCAAAATTTGGAGACTTTAAGCAAAAACCAAAAGAGAAGCTTATTCAAGCTTTTGATCGCTTCAATCATCTTCTCATCAAAATGATAATGCATGGCATAGAAAGGAAAGTAATTGAGCAAAAGTTCACTTTCATGAATAGCCTAAGAACTGAATGGATGGTGGTGGTGTCTACAGTAAAAGCTCATGAACAATTCAAAGCCTACTCGTTGGCGAAGCTAGTGGGGATTTTTAAATCACACGAAGAAACAGAGAAGGATAGTAAGCTTGTTGGTGACTCTGGATTTGATTGTCATTTCTGCCAAGGAAAAAATTACTTTGCCAAAGATTGTGTTTTGAGAAAGATGTAAAAAAAGAACGAGAATGAAGATGACGAAGCCTACTACCTGCAAAAGCTAGAAGAAATAAAGAAGAAGCAAGTTGCTGCTAACAACACTACGAATGCTTTAATTTTGTAGGAAAATCTCGTGAATGATAAGTTTGGTGGGTGGAAGTCTGGTCCACAGACTCTGAGGATGAAGAAGTATGTAAGCCCAAACATGGTAGGGATTTCATGGCGAAAGAAGCTAAAGCTGAAGGTGCAGGGAAGCGCTTAATGGTGACTGCCGGAGTATCAGAAATGCGAGGCTACACTACTAATGGGGTTGTGATGAAGCAAAAGGAGAAGCAAGGGAGTGAGAAGACAGGTGCTTCGCTGCGAAACCAGTTGGAGAGTACTTCAATGAATGTGACCAGTTGATCAAAAAGGTATAATAAATTCTTGAATCATTAAAAATCCCTTGTTACAAACTATGAAAAAGAAATGAATAAATTAAAATCTAAATTTTCTAGTTATAGTAGTAGTTTAATACAAAATCGCCTCACGAACTCTAACCTAACTGATCAACTGAGCAGGGTGTCATCGAAGAGTGAGGAGAGACGGATCTTGATGGAGCAAAAGGAGAATGCGTTAGTTAGCATTAAGGATGAGACAATTTATTTGCAAAGGGATAATTTAAAGCTTTTAAAATAGAGAAATGTTTTTTGTTTAATTGCTAAGTGTTTATATTCAAATATTACCCAACTGCATCTGAATTATGATATAGTGTGACAACCCAAGTTGCCCTGTTACATTTCCCCGTTACCGTTAACGGAATATTCCACTGTATAAAAGTTCCGTTAATTAGAGGGCATCAATTTAATAAAAATTCCATTTGATTACCTTTAACATGCCGTTAAGTCGTAATAAAAGGAAATAAAAACACAGGACACACATTTTCATTTAATTGGAAAATGTCAACTATTAATATTACGACCCCTAAATCGGGTGCGACCAAAAGCCCCGTTTAACGGCAGTATCGGGTAAAATTTCACTGATCCCTGACTGTGAAACCTATATATGGATGAGTGGAGTCCATTGGAGACTTTTTACACTCTCTCTCTAAACTCTCTCTCTAGACCCGTTTTCACCCCGAATTCGCAACCAAACGCTTCCATATTGTAAGTCCGCTTACCCTAGCTTATTCTAAGCGTATTGATTTATGTTTAAAGCCCAAAAACCATCCAAGAAGGCATAGGATAAGGAGTTTACGGCCCAAGAACATTCTAGGGTCGTAAACCCCTAAAAAGGTGCCAAATATGCCTTTAAACTTGACCATAAGCTTAGAAACTATTAGGGGATATAGCCTAGGGGTGTTTAAACACTAAAATGCATGGATTTAGGACTCAAAGAAGAGTTTACGGCCCAAGCACATGCTTAGGCCGTAAACTCCACAAGTCATGGTCCCAAATGTGCACCAAACTCATCCTAGGGCTTATTACATAATTTACGGACTTATTCCTTTGAGTTTAGACCCTTGAAACACTCCAAAATGAATTAAAGAAAGGAGTTTACGGCCCAGACACGGTCAAGGCCGTAAACACCCTATTTCATGCCCAAAATTTGTAGTTTTTGCCCCCCAAATGACCATAGGCTATTTCTATAAAATGCTAGAATGGAATTAAGGGCTTAAACACAAGAAAAATGAGGGATTTCTTGGAGTTTACGGCCCAAGCATTATCTAGGCTGTAAACTCCCCTAAAACCCCCTCAAATGTTGGTTTTAATCCTCCAAAGTAGCATCACACTTCATTAGAAATCACTAGAAAGGCATTAGGGGCTTGAAACATCACAAAACTCAATGATTTAGAGTTTACGGCCGTAAACTCCTTTAGGAGTTGTTCTTAGGCCGTAAACTCCATTATAAGGCCCTTAGGAACCTCAAATCCACTCATGCCTTTTGGGAAAAGTGCTTAGAATAAATCAAGGAACAAGCTAGAAGCATCAAAACCCAAGGATTATGACCTTGGGAGTTTACCGCCGTAAACTCCCTTAGGTTGGACCGTAAACTCCTTGTTTGGTCCATATTGATGCTTTAAACCCCTTTACACACTAGATATGTGAGTATAGCAAAGTCCCACAGCTGATAGGAGACCCTTAGCACCCTTAAACGCTACCCGGGACCCCAAACACTCAACCGGGAGTGTTTTCCACTCCTTTGAGTGTGTATAATTGTTTAATTAGTATATTATATGCTAATTGTATGTGAACATATGTTATCATATGTTAAAATAGGTCCTTGTGTGTGTTGAAGTCCTTGCGTGACCCCGAACGCCCAAACGACACTTCCGTCGGACCTACTTACACCAGGTGAGTTCATACCCCTGAATGAACCTTTTAAATGCTTTTAAATGTTTTATAGGGGGGATTACAAGTTAAACATGCCAGTTATCATATCAATCACATGTGATTGGTAACCCGCATGCACTAGATTTTGCCACTGTACACTGTTTTTACTGAGGAGGACGTTATAACGCTTTTCAATGGTTTTAAAACTCTTACTTATACCTTTTAAACTAAATTCATTCTAAATTGGTTTGTGAAAGATTTTCCAATATTTTCAAACATATTTTACAAAAGAATACAATGTGTGGAATTTTCTATTCGTACAGGCTTTTCATTAAGATTCCTTGTCATGTATATATTTACTTTAAGTTACTGCCACTTCGCTTATACTTATTTTATACTCCTACTCAGTAATGCTTTCACTTATGCCTGAAGTCACTTATACCTGATGACACTTATACTTATTCACCCTCTTACTTAGTGATACGAATCTACTTCGCTTATACTTGAGATCGACCTTACTTCACTTATACTTGATACACTCTTACTTCACTTGTGGTCATATCCACTTCGCGATGCGCCTATACTTATTCGACACTTATACTTCACTTGCGACCGCTCTTACTTCACTTGTTAAACACTCCTACTTCACGAGAATCCTTTTTACTTGATACCCACTCAAGCATAGATAGATGTATGTCTGTGCTCGTGTAAATGCATATAAATAATGGTTGAAGGACTTAGGAAGGTTGTCCGCCCTATTTCCTTTTCTTCGTTGAGATGTGGTCTGGTGGGATCGGATGTCCATCCGAATGTCATTTGATTCATTAGTTATATACTATGTATACAAGTGTAGGCATACGGGTTATTCAGATATTTCAGTTAAGAGTCTCTACTTCAAGTCTATACTTTCGATAGAAACCCACTATTGGGAAGTCTTTATCTCTAGTATATCACTTACATTAGAAACCCACTCCCCTCTAGAAACACACTATCCTCTATTTGGGATGCATCTTCGGGACGCGGCCTTCTCCGTCGTCTAGTTGGTAACCAGAGTCTCCTGTAGGGAGAGCGGACATTATGTTTATAGGCCTATACGGGATTGACAACCCCGCACCCTGACTGCTAGCTACAGTCCACGGCCCACCAAGCCAAGGGGTGACAAATGTCACATTATATAGATGCTTGTAAGGCGTCTGGAACTCTAGTCAGTATGGTTACGAGTATCTTGGGTTACCTTATAATTCATGGCTTTAAGGTAACGGTATTTCGTCAGCAATTTACACTGTATGCTGATGTCACTTTTCAGAGTCTCTCTGTTTCGACCTTGCTAGCTGTATCTTTCATTTGATACTGTCTGGGGTCTATAGTCTCTGTTTCGACCTTGCTAGCTGTATCTTTCATTTGATACTGTCTGGGGTCTATAGTCTCTGTTTCGACCTTGCTAGCCGTATCTTTCATTTGATACTGTCTGGAGTCTATATTCTCTGTTTCGACCTTGCTAGCTGTATCTTTCATTTGATACTGTCTGGGGTCTATAGTCTTTGTTTCGGCCTTGCTAGTTGTATCTTTCATTTGATACTGTCTGGGGTCTGTAGTCTCGGTTTTGACCTTGTGAAAGATACCTTCCAATTGGTATCGTCTTCGGCCTATATTCGCTGTTTTAGACCTTACCAGCTGTACCTTTCATTTGGTACCTTCTGGGGTCTATGTCTCCCCTTTGTTAGACTGAACCAGGCGTGTCGTTAATTCGATACCCTCCTGGAGTCTATTATTCTTTGCCTTAGTCAGCAGTCCTCACTGTTGAGGCATATATTATTCCCTGATGTCTCCTGCTTTCTTTAATATTCAAATTCACTGTTTTGATAAAAATAGCAATTAAGGGAAAACTACCTCTTACCACAATACACTGAAACAGTCTTGGTAGAAGGCTGCTTTATTTAAAGAAAATATAGGATTTTCTGGAAAGAACACTGAAGCAACGAAAACACTTAAACTACTACTTATTAAAGTTATTTGACTAAATGACACTAAATACTTATGAACTCACCAGCAATTGTAAAAATGCTGATACTCGCTTTTCAAATAACTTGTAATCTCAGGTCAGCAATTAGACAGGTACATCCCCGGAGCTGCTGATGAGGATGGCTTAAGTACCTTGCGGCACTTTATACATGTTGCTTGTATTACTTTGATACTATGTAATGTAACCATGTAAAATTATTACTATTAATGAAATGTTTTGTTGTACTTTGATTACTATATGCATGTGTTGTGATACTTGACATGACGTCATCCACCCCAGAATGTTTCCGCCGTTCCGGTTTTGGGGTGTGACAGATTGGTATCAGAGCATTGTTTATAGTTAGCTAAGTATATCAATTCATAAAAGATATACAGCCTATAAATACAATGGGATAAAACACTCTGACCAAGAATTATACTTTAAAATATAACCATAATTTACCAAAGTATAATAACATCCAGAATCTAAACACTCGAACAAAAGTATCACAAGAAAAACAATAATAAAAGTCTTCGGATGTTGAGCACTACAGTCAGACCTGGGCAGTTATGTAATCGTAAGCTGGGATAAATGTAACCTGATCAACTACATTTATCCGAGATGCGATGAACGTGTGCTCGGGAGTGATAGTGGTGTGCAGCAGATCTGAAACTTACCAAATAGGAATTCTAGAGCCAAACATAAAGTTAAATTACTATCGGAGTATTTTAGGACGCTAAAAGATCTACACAAATCCTAGAATGAAATTCATAAGATAAGAAAACAAACAAGAGTTAAAATACCATATGGGTATTTTAGATTACATAAGCAACCTTGTGTGAATAACTAAAAAGATCCTTATCGATATACCTACAACTACAGAGGGTGTACTCCCAAGGTTATATATAATAAGGACCCCATAGGCTGAGAATGTGTGGTTTCGCTCTATTTCCTTTTCCTTGTTGGGATGTGGTTCTGGAGTAGTATCACATATTCGAAGGCCTATCAGGTCTAAGCTATATATGATTTGTATACCCTATGTAATCGTAGCAGGACTCGATATGGATCATACAGTGAAATGTTAATAATCCCTTAGGATTCTCTAGACATTTCCATTCTCGCGCGAACCCTGTAGAAAACCCTACCCACTTCAGTGCTTGACTGAAGAGTTGATTCCGACCCCGAGGAGATTCATTGAGAAGATTTCCTGTTCGGAAATAAATGAACTGGGTCGAGACTATTGAATGCACCAAGTGCCCATATTCTCTTAAGGACAGTGGTGAGAGATTCGCCTAAACTTCGGGGATTCCTAGTCATCCATCATGAAGTGATGACACCCACAGTTGGAATCAGAAGGAAGGCGGAGTAGAAATTCAATAAGTCCATACAAGAAGAGAACCCTAGGAAACTACCCGAAGGAAGCCAACGCCGATTCCAGTCGAAGATACGAGGCAGACCGAGGGAGCTAGTACATGGAACCCGTGAATTGTCTTTTCCTCGTATTCGTCACACTAATAAACCCTTAAAATAATGCAATTTAGTGAGTTAGTGGCTACACTACTCACACTATGTGTTAGGTAAATCGTCGTTTTCCATTGCCAGATACACGATTAGGGCGGATCCCCCGCACCTTTATTGAGAGTGCTTAGCCATAAATTTTCATGAGCCTCTCTTTCCACGATTTCGTTCCGAACCATTCTCAATCCTCTCCAGGCCGGAGAGTGAAACCTTTCCAAGTATAAAGATAACTTAGTAGGAACGACTCGCATCTTATGGCCTTTTTCCGACACTCATACTCTTACCTTGATTACCAGGACTACATCATAGGGATGTAGGTCGACACTCAGACAGCCAGTACCCGAGGCAAGGGAAAAGTTTATGCCTAATACATTCAGGATAGAAATGTCCAGGGTTAACCATCGTCTCTCATTACCTTGTATTCCTTTCCGTGTAGGAAAAACCATGCCACCAAAGAAGCGTAACCAATCCGCAAGCAAGAAACCTGCCCTCTTATTCGATGAAGCTACGTTCCAAGCTGCAGTCTCAGCAGCCGTAGCAGCTGCCATGACTCACCTGAATGCTAACAATGCCAATGTTAGCAAGGGCCCTGTCGGGATTTCCAATCCTGGCAATGGACGGCAGCAACCAACACTTCCACGCTTAGCCACCCGAGAACCCCCACTGAACCCACTAAAGAGAAAAATCAAGATAGAGGAGGGAAGTACCTCGGCTCCAAGACCTTCCGAAGGGCAACGAGCTGAGGCGGTCGATACCCCTGTCAATCCTTCCCTCCCGGCCTCAAGAAGACCATACCTAGGAGGCCTTCCCCACTGCAGCAAGTGCAGCTACCATCATCATGGTGCCTGCCGGGAACTCTATTGTGCTAGGTGCCACATGTTGGGGCATACTGCTCGTGTCTGCAGAACCCCGGTTGAGTTCATTACACCAGTCACCAATGTGGCGACCCGTATAGTTTGCCACCTATGTGGTAATATGGGACACTTTAAGAGGGACTGCCCAACCGAAGAGAAAGACAAAGACACAGAAGGAGCCTGACACTACTGCTTAGGGAGAAGCAGCAAGGAAACTCGTTAGATTTTGGTACGTCTCTCGATCTCGGATAACTAAGCTAAGAACAATAAAAGACTAATTCAAATATAAATTCTTTCCAGTAAGGCGAAAGTCGCAGCACTGTTATAAAATTTAAAATTCATTAGGTAAAACTATGATGGCTAAACATATACGTTACGGCCATGTATATTTGAGATGGACAGACCTAGAGTGAGCGAATGCCGCCTCATTTCCTGTTCCTCGTTTGGTTGTGGATTTAGGGCGGAGTCGCTCAGTCAACAGTCCTCCCCACCTTAAATATACATGACTAGTATATGTGAGGCGATTATAGAAATGCCTCGTGCGAATCCATTCATGAAAAGATACTCTATCCGGAAGCACTTAGAACTCTTTATAGTTTCGCGTCGACTCTAATCGGTCCAAGTATCCGCAGTAGCGATACATAGGACGAAACCCGAGACGCCTAGAACTTGTGTGCCTGTCCGGCACATGACTCTATCGATCTTCACTTTATATCATGTCGAAGTGTGCCAACTTCGACGACTCTATTGAGCATGGTTTAACTTCGTGCAACCATGTGTACATTCATAGTGCTGTGAGCTTTCTCCATAGCCATATTGGCAAATAAAGGTTCCTCCGAACCCGAACCTAACACAAACAATCAAACCTAATGCGATTCGTCAACCGTCTCTCCTATTTCAAACCTCCCGAAGTACCCAGGAGAGGGTACCGTTCGCTGTGGACCGGCCTCTAGTAGTCAGATAGACACCGAAGTGAACAACATTGTAGATACTTCAGAAGACGACAACCATCCGAAGCATACCTCTTGGATTCCTCGGGAGATCCTCCGCATCTCGCACTTCAGGTTCGTGAACCCAGAGAATAGAACTCCGGAGGCTGACCACTATAACCAGGTATACTGCTGGCATCCATCAAGTGTTGACGGTTAAGCCAAGCATGAGTTCTACCATGAACCTCTTCGCAAAACACTTTCACCCCCATTCGATAACATAGGAGTAGAAATCAAGAGAAATACTGCGGATTGAGCTGGTAAAGTTCCGAGTGAAGAGACCCTATATCCACTAGATTTGACTTAAGCCGAGAAAACTTAGAACCTTCGGAAGAGTAGTTGCAACTGATGCTCTAACTACTCAGGCACCTTGTCCACCCAGTTATAGACAAGTGGTGCTTATCATCCTCCACCCGCTCGCAAGGAGGAAATCGTCGTCGCCCTATAGACGATGAATTATATTTTCCGAAGTAAACACTAGGATACCGAGAACCACAGGGTAACCTTCGCAGCCAAGAATACTTGGTCAAGTGCGAAGGTAGTTGCGTTAAATCTCATGACCCGAATCCCGAAAGAATTATAGACTCGACACCAGCCTTGGTGTTAGTCGAGAGATTACGCAGGAGCACGCACTTTCCACGCTAGAATAAACCACAGTCTTAGAGATTCCTTGGACTAATAGGTGTTCCCCGAATACTATCTCAATCAGAGATAGTAGAACCACCTCCGGAGATAGTCCAACACTCGTCTGGTGAAGCCCTATCTCCCCGATTCTCAGGGTTCCGCATCTCAAGCGTCGTTGGTGCAGGTCCATTTTGCACAAGCTTGGGATAGACACTCTATAGCAAACCGATAACCATAATCGCTCAACCCACTTGACGATCTAGGAAGCCTCTATCAGCCAGTTGGCAGAAAACACGAAACTGAAGACCACTTGAGATTCCTAAGAACCAACCTGAAGGACTACACTACCAGTACGAGAGAGAACGTTAGGAACTTCGGAATGGCGATCACGCTAGTGATGATCTTGCCATAGAAGTGCACTGTGTTCTAAGTACTGAAAGGCTCTACCCTTCCGAGAGCGTAGGACCATCCGATAATACTCATGGAGGCTTGGTCCAACCCTTTCCAGGCTGCCACTACCTTCGGATATGCCATCAGATTCACACCCGATCGATCCACTTCTTAGACTTGATATGTGATTTCCTGACAACACTTTTCATGCCTCACTCATCTTGATAAAATCCATCGAGAACCCTGACTTCATAGATACACCAATCGGAACCCGCTAGCTACACCAGACGGAATCCGCATCCCGTATGTGAAGGTCTGTGAGAATGACAAACACAGACTAGAGATCACTTGGGAATGCGAGGACAACCATATAGGAAGTACTCCCTCATCTCTACTTGTCCATTCATGCCTACTTGCTTGTCTAGACTTGAATTTCGGGACGAAATTCCCTCTAACGGGGGGATGATGTGACAACCCAAGTTGCCCCGTTACATTTCCCCGTTACCGTTAACGGAATATTCCACTGTATAAAAGTTCCGTTAATTAGAGGGCATCAATTTAATAAAAATTCCATTTGATTACCTTTAACATGCCGTTAAGTCGTAATAAAAGGAAATAAAAACACAGGACACACATTTTCATTTAATTGGAAAATGTCAAGTATTAATATTACGACCCCTAAATCGGGTGCGACCAAAAGCCCCGTTTAACGGCAGTATCGGGTAAAATTTCACTGATCCCTGACTGTGAAACCTATATATGGATGAGTGGAGTCCATTGGAGACTTTTTACACTCTCTCTCTAAACTCTCTCTCTAGACCCGTTTTCACCCCGAATTCGCAACCAAACGCTTCCATATTGTAAGTCCGCTTACCCTAGCTTATTCTAAGCGTATTGATTTATGTTTAAAGCCCAAAAACCATCCAAGAAGGCATAGGATAAGGAGTTTACGGCCCAAGAACATTCTAGGGTCGTAAACCCCTAAAAAGGTGCCAAATATGCCTTTAAACTTGACCATAAGCTTAGAAACTATTAGGGGATATAGCCTAGGGGTGTTTAAACACTAAAATGCATGGATTTAGGACTCAAAGAAGAGTTTACGGCCCAAGCACATGCTTAGGCCGTAAACTCCACAAGTCATGGTCCCAAATGTGCACCAAACTCATCCTAGGGCTTATTACATAATTTACGGACTTATTCCTTTGAGTTTAGACCCTTGAAACACTCCAAAATGAATTAAAGAAAGGAGTTTACGGCCCAAACACGGTCAAGGCCGTAAACACCCTATTTCATGCCCAAAATTTGTAGTTTTTGCCCCCCAAATGACCATAGGCTATTTCTATAAAATGCTAGAATGGAATTAAGGGCTTAAACACAAGAAAAATGAGGGATTTCTTGGAGTTTACGGCCCAAGCATTATCTAGGCCGTAAACTCCCCTAAAACCCCCTCAAATGTTGGTTTTAATCCTCCAAAGTAGCATCACACTTCATTAGAAATCACTAGAAAGGCATTAGGGGCTTGAAACATCACAAAACTCAATGATTTAGAGTTTACGGCCGTAAACTCCTTTAGGAGTTGTTCTTAGGCCGTAAACTCCATTATAAGGCCCTTAGGAACCTCAAATCCACTCATGCCTTTTGGGAAAAGTGCTTAGAATAAATCAAGGAACAAGCTAGAAGCATCAAAACCCAAGGATTATGACCTTGGGAGTTTACCGCCGTAAACTCCCTTAGGTTGGACCGTAAACTCCTTGTTTGGTCCATATTGATGCTTTAAACCCCTTTACACACTAGATATGTGAGTATAGCAAAGTCCCACAGCTGATAGGAGACCCTTAGCACCCTTAAACGCTACCCGGGACCCCAAACACTCAACCGGGAGTGTTTTCCACTCCTTTGAGTGTGTATAATTGTTTAATTAGTATATTATATGCTAATTGTATGTGAACATATGTTATCATATGTTAAAATAGGTCCTTGTGTGTGTTGAAGTCCTTGCGTGACCCCGAACGCCCAAACGACACTTCCGTCGGACCTACTTACACCAGGTGAGTTCATACCCCTGAATGAACCTTTTAAATGCTTTTAAATGTTTTATAGGGGGGATTACAAGTTAAACATGCCAGTTATCATATCAATCACATGTGATTGGTAACCCGCATGCACTAGATTTTGCCACTGTACACTGTTTTTACTGAGGAGGACGTTATAACGCTTTTCAATGGTTTTAAAACTCTTACTTATACCTTTTAAACTAAATTCATTCTAAATTGGTTTGTGAAAGATTTTCCAATATTTTCAAACATATTTTACAAAAGAATACAATGTGTGGAATTTTCTATTCGTACAGGCTTTTCATTAAGATTCCTTGTCATGTATATATTTACTTTAAGTTACTGCCACTTCGCTTATACTTATTTTATACTCCTACTCAGTAATGCTTTCACTTATGCCTGAAGTCACTTATACCTGATGACACTTATACTTATTCACCCTCTTACTTAGTGATACGAATCTACTTCGCTTATACTTGAGATCGACCTTACTTCACTTATACTTGATACGCTCTTACTTCACTTGTGGTCATATCCACTTCGCGATGCGCCTATACTTATTCGACACTTATACTTCACTTGCGACCGCTCTTACTTCACTTGTTAAACACTCCTACTTCACGAGAATCCTTTTTACTTGATACCCACTCAAGCATAGATAGATGTATGTCTGTGCTCGTGTAAATGCATATAAATAATGGTTGAAGGACTTAGGAAGGTTGTCCGCCCTATTTCCTTTTCTTCGTTGAGATGTGGTCTGGTGGGATCGGATGTCCATCCGAATGTCATTTGATTCATTAGTTATATACTATGTATACAAGTGTAGGCATACGGGTTATTCAGATATTTCAGTTAAGAGTCTCTACTTCAAGTCTATACTTTCGATAGAAACCCACTATTGGGAAGTCTTTATCTCTAGTATATCACTTACATTAGAAACCCACTCCCCTCTAGAAACACACTATCCTCTATTTGGGATGCATCTTCGGGACGCGGCCTTCTCCGTCGTCTAGTTGGTAACCAGAGTCTCCTGTAGGGAGAGCGGACATTATGTGTATAGGCCTATACGGGATTGACAACCCCGCACCCTGACTGCTAGCTACAGTCCACGGCCCACCAAGCCAAGGGGTGACAAATGTCACATTATATAGATGCTTGTAGGGCGTCTGGAACTCTAGTCAGTATGGTTACGAGTATCCTGGGTTACCTTATAATTCATGGCTTTAAGGTAACGGTATTTCGTTAGCAATTTACACTGTATGCTGATGTCACTTTTCAGAGTCTCTCTGTTTCGACCTTGCTAGCTGTATCTTTCATTTGATACTGTCTGGGGTCTATAGTCTCTGTTTCGACCTTGCTAGCTGTATCTTTCATTTGATACTGTCTGGGGTCTATAGTCTCTGTTTCGACCTTGCTAGCCGTATCTTTCATTTGATACTGTCTGGGGTCTATATTCTCTGTTTCGACCTTGCTAGCTGTATCTTTCATTTGATACTGTCTGGGGTCTATAGTCTTTGTTTCGGCCTTGCTAGTTGTATCTTTCATTTGATACTGTCTGGGGTCTGTAGTCTCGGTTTTGACCTTGTGAAAGATACCTTCCAATTGGTATCGTCTTCGGCCTATATTCGCTGTTTTAGACCTTACCAGCTGTACCTTTCATTTGGTACCTTCTGGGGTCTATGTCTCCCCTTTGTTAGACTGAACCAGGCGTGTCGTTAATTCGATACCCTCCTGGAGTCTATTATTCTTTGCCTTAGTCAGCAGTCCTCACTGTTGAGGCATATATTATTCCCTGATGTCTCCTGCTTTCTTTAATAATCAAATTCACTGTTTTGATAAAAATAGCAATTAAGGGAAAACTACCTCTTACCACAATACACTGAAACAGTCTTGGTAGAAGGCTGCTTTATTTAAAGAAAATATAGGATTTTCTGGAAAGAACACTGAAGCAACGAAAACACTTAAACTACTACTTATTAAAGTTATTTGACTAAATGACACTAAATACTTATGAACTCACCAGCATTTGTAAAAATGTTGATACTCGCTTTTCAAATAACTTGTAATCTCAGGTCAGCAATTAGACAGGTACATCCCCGGAGCTGCTGATGAGGATGGCTTGAGTACCTTGCGGCACTTTATACATGTTGCTTGTATTACTTTGATACTATGTAATGTAACCATGTAAAATTATTACTATTAATGAAATGTTTTGTTGTACTTTGATTACTATATGCATGTGTTGTGATACTTGACATGACGTCATCCACCCCAGAACGTTTCCGCCGTTCCGGTTTTGGGGTGTGACATATAGGCAAGAAAATTCATAGCATGATTCTGCCCTTCCTTGAATTTAAGGAGGAGGAAATTGATGCTGATGTATATAACTCTGAAGTCGTTGTATTTTCTGATGAAATTTCTCCAGCTTACATAATTGGTCTTGACAAAATAGAGTCCTTCATCAAGTCCAAGGACCATAAGGACATGTTTAAGAACCTTTTGGACGAAAATGACAAATTAAAAATTAAAACCAAAACCATGCAGAAGTTTGACTCATTGAATGCCAAGTTAAGTTTAGAAAACAAAATTGATGTTGAAAATACTTCTGAATTTAATGAGGATGCGAATATGAGTGAAATATCCGTAGAGGATAAGGTGGATTGTTCTGAATTTGTCAAAAGCGAACCTGAACCTATCAAAAATCTCATTTCTGAAAATTTGGTTGAGTTCACTCACTTGTCCCAAACTAAGTCTAGAATTCTAAAAGAAAAGGTTGTGGTATATCAAAAGGTTCAAACCACACCAAATCAAGTTTACGCCGTTATAGGAATTACACAGCAACAAACAGCCGAGCTGACAGCAATAGTAAATAATGATAATGCTGACGGCTGTGAGGAGCATTTCTGGTTAGCTCCAATCGATAATGCTGATGAAACAGTTGGTCTGTCTGAGAGAACATCATGGAGAGTCAAAGGCATATATGTGGCAGAACCACTTAACATGCCTACGCATTTTGATGTGCCAAGCACAAGTGGTACCAAAAAGGTTCCAAGAGAGCCAGTCAAGGCTACAAGCAAAACCTCCTTGCTAAAGATCAAAACTCGTAATGAAAGACCGAAACCCAAAGCTAATATCCATAAAACACCAAAGCAGTGGTCAGAGCAGAAACATCAACGCAATAGGAGATATAAGAAGAATCTCTCTGAAAGGAAGCAGTTTTGGAAATCTCAAAACCCTAATTATGTTCACTCAACCAAATCTTCACTCTCTGTAGAAGATGCAAAATCATAGCGTAACTCTACACCTTGCACTCAATGCCATTCTTGCAGTCAAGCGAACAGAAAGAGTAGTTTCAGCTCCCAAAATGGAAGCAAACGAAACCAAAGGAGTGGTTTCGGTTCTCCATCTTCATAAGGAAAGAACCAAAAGCTAGGTTTCGCATCCAAAACTCATACTTCTCATTCAAAGCAAAATACAAAAATGGATATAAAGGGAAAAGGGAAGCTAGTCTTGGAAGATGAAAAGAAGACAAAGAAAACATCTACTAACTCTAGGAAACAAAACCAAAAGATTGTAAACAATAAGAACGTAATTCCAAAGTCTGAAGTTAGCGAAACAAAAGCTAACAAAATCAAAGTTTTCACAATCGAAAGAAAAGATGAGACCACCTTAATAAAACGAACCTTTTTTGTTGATTCTTCCCTTATTATTCTCTGTTCTGTAAAAGGCTCATAAGGACCCAAGAAACTTTGGGTTCCTAAATCTGCTTAATTCTTGCAGGTTATTCATGATGAGCAGTTCGATGATGAATGATATATTGACAATGGCTGCTCACGTCACATGACAGGGAGAAGGGAAGAGCTACGAGAGTTTCGTGATCTGAAGGATGGTAGATGTGTCAAGTATGGTAACAATTCTTTTGGCCCAATAAAAGGCTATGGAATGATCACAAATGGAGATTTCTCAATCAGAAAGGTGGCATATGTAGAAGGCTTGCAACACAATCTAATCAGTGTTTCGCACCTAGTGGTGGGAACAGGACTGAAAGTTTCGTTCGATGATGAAGGGTCAGAAATAATATAAAAGAAGACCAAGAATGTTCTGCTGAAATCTCAAAGGAAATGTGAAATGTATCCATTGAACCTTAATCCAATACGAGGGAAGCCATCTATATGTCTACTAACGAAAGCACATTCTGACGAAAGTTGGCTATGGCACCGAAGGCTCTCACACCTCAACTTCAAAGACGTCAACAAGCTAGTTCTTGGTGATCATGTGCGAGGACTTCCACTTCTCAAGTTTGACAAGGAACACTTGTGTGCCACCTGTGATATGGGAAAGCAAAGTAGAAAAAAGTCATCCAACGATTGTGAACACTAAAGTTTTAGAACCTTTGGAACTTCTACACATCGACCTTTGCGGTCCTTCTGCTATTGAAAGCATTGGTGGTAGTAAGTATATACTAGTAATTGTTGATTACTTTTCTCGTTTCACTTGGGTGTTTTTTCTTAGATAGAAATCAGATGCAACTCCAAAGCTCAAGGATTTTATCAAACAGATTGAAGTTCAACTATGAAAATTGGTTCGCAAAATTTGCAGTGACAATGGGCTTGAATTCAAAAACCAAGCGTTTGACGAATTTATTGCTGAAAAAGGAGTATCACACAATTTCTCCGCTCCTAAGACTCCACAACAAAATGGGGTCGTTGAAAGGCGAAACTGCTCGTTGTGTGAAGTAGCTCGAACCATGCTCAGTTTCGCTTCGTTGCCCCTGTATTTCTAGGCTAATGCTATTGCCACTGCTTGCTACACCCAGAACGGTCTTTACTCAACAAGTGATTCACAATAACTCCTTATGAAATTATAAACAACCGCAAGCCTAACTTCAAGTTTTTCCATGTGTTTCATTCAAGATGCTTCATCTTCAATGCTAAAGAGAATCGAAACATGTTTGATGTGAAGGCAGATGAAGGAATCTTTCTTAGGTATTCACTAACATCAAAAGCATACAGGGTTCTGAACAAACACTCCAAGAAAATCAAAGAAACTGATTATGTGTCGTTTGATTATAACTACGTGAAGAAACTCACTGTCACACCCCAAAACCGGAACGACGGAAACGTTCTGGGGTGGATGACGTCATGTCAAGTATCACAACATATGCAGTATAGTAATCAAAGTACAACAACCATTGCATTAATAGTAATAGTTTTACATGGTTTACATTACATAGAAACATCAAAGTGATACAAGTAATAATGTAGGTGCAGCTTGGTACTAAACCGTCTTCATCAAAAGCTCCTGGAGTGTACATGTCTAATATTGACCTGAGAATACAAGTTATTTGAAAGCGAGTATCAACATTTTTACAAATGTTGGTGAGTTCATAAGTATTTAGTGTCATTTTATCCAAATAACTTTATATAAGTAGTAGTAGTTTAGAATCAAGAGTGTATTAGAGTCCTTTCCAAAAAATCCTATATTTTCTTAAATAAAAGTAGTCTTCTACCAAGAGCCGACAGTGTTATGTTTTAAAGAGAATTTCCCTGAAATATTATCATTACCAAAAGACGGCATTTGAGTTTAAAGGAAGTAGAAAAATATCACTAGTAAAATACAAGGGAAAATAGCATAAGCCTCAGCAGAAGATACTGTTGACTAAGGCAAGGAAATCATAGACTCCAGGAGAGTATCGAGTGAACGACACGCCTGGCTCAGTCTAACAAAAGGAGACACATACCCCAGACGGTATCAAATGAAAGATACATCTAGCAAGGGATATAAACAGTGAACACAGACCCGAGACAGTATCAACTGAATGCTACGTCTAGCAAGGTCTAAAAATAGTGAACACAGACCCCAGACAGTATCAACTGAATGATACGTCTAGCAAGGTCTAAAACAAAGAGTGAATGTGAACTTGTATGTAACCATGCTGATCGACAATAGAGTAATCCGGTGACCCTCCAAGTCACGCGTAGAGGTAGTGGCAGTAGTAGTGGCTTCATGTCACCCATGGGCCTTACCGGCGCAGACTGTAGCTAGTAGTCAGGGTGTGGGAGTGTTAGTCCCATATAGATCTATACACATGATGTTCGCTCTCCTTCCCGAAGACTCTGGTTACACGGCGTTGGCGCAATGAAGCGCCGTAGTGGGAAATAGTGTGTCACATTCTAAAGTAAGAGAGAGACATAGAGAGAGAGAGATAGAGTGAGAGATAGAGTCTCCTAACTATTCCTATAATAGTTACTAGTGTCTCTGGTCTTATGAGTGACGAGTGGGAGGATGCCTTGCTACCCAAGGGAAGTGAATTGATTGATGTAATCCTATATGTCTATGCTCGTATACATAATATATAACTAATGATCAAACGACCTTCGGACGGATATCCGATCCCACCAGACCACAACTCAACGAAGAAAAGAAAATAGGGCGAACGAGCCTTCTTAAGTCCTTTAAACATTATTTATATATATCTATACAAGCACAGGCATACATTTAACTAAGTAGAAGCGTATCGTGAAGTAGGAGTGTATCGTGAAGTATAAGCGTATCGTGAAGTAGGAGCGTTAACAAAGTAGAAGTGCTAATAAGGTATAAGCGTTTACCAAGTAATAGCATTAATGAAGTAGGAGTGGTTCGTGAAGTAGTAGCATTTATAAAGTAGGAGTGTTAATAAGTGGAAGCGTGAATAAGTAGGAGCGTTTACAAGTAGAAGCGTATCACGAAGTAAAAGTGGATCACGAAGTAGGAGCGTAAACAAGTATAAGCGTATCTCGAATTAGAAACATTAATAAAGTAATAGTATTTAACTAAGCAGGAGTATTAACTAAGTAGAAGTATAACGAAGCAGTAGTATCTAACAAGTAGGAGTATAAAAACATGGAAGAAAACCATGATGAAAACCTTGGAAAACCTTTATACTTAAGAAAATCACAACTTGGTATTCTTTTGAAAAATAAGTTTGAAAACCTTTAGAAATCATTTGGGAACCTTTCATAAACAAGTTTTAGATGAAACTTTGATAAAACAATATAAGTAAAAGTTGAACAAGTAACGACGTTTTAGAAAACCATTTACAATATCATTCTCGGTAAAACGGTTAACAGTGTAGTAAATCCTTGTGCATGCGGGTTATCAACCACATGTGATTGATATGATAACTGACATGTTTAACTTGTATCCCCCCCATAAAACATGTAAAAATATTTAAAAGGATCATTCAGGCGTATGAACTCACCTAATGTAAGTGGATCCGACGAAGGTACCGGTTGGGTGCTCGGTGTCAAGTAAAGACTCGAACACACTTTGTGACCTATTAACATATGATAACATATGTTTACACACAATTAGTACATATAATACTAATTAAACAAGTATACGCCTCCTAAAGTGCGGTAAACACTTTGGTTGAGCGCTTGGAGTGTCCCGGGTAACATTTATGGACATGTATGGTTTGGGTAAGGAGTTTACTCTTCAAGAGTAAACTCTTAAGAGAGATTTTGGCCCTAAGCACCTCATACCCATGAGTTTATGGCCGTAAACTCATGGATGAGGTTCTTGAGTGGTAAATGGCCTTGAAACACTTGGGGATTAAATCTAGGTTTGAGTCTAATGCATTGAAAAGGGTTTTAACTCACAAATGGACCATTTATTGGAGTTTACGGTAGTAAACTAGGAGTTTACGGCTGTAAACTCCCCCAAAATATTCCTTTGGTGTTTTAAGGTCTTAAGTGGTAGGGAATAAAGTTATATGCATTTTCCAAGTCAAATGAAGGAGTTTAGGCATCATTCGGGCACTTAATGGGAGTTTACGGTCCATGGACCAATTCTATGGGAGTTCACGGCTGTAAACTCCTATTCCCTTGGTTTCTTTAATGTTTAAAGCATTTACTTCAATGGGTTTGCTTCTATACATTTTTCCTAGGCTATAGGAAGTGCTTGTGGGCATTTCTAACACATAAAATTGAGTTTACTCCCCATGAAGAGGAGTTTACGGCCCAAGCATGTTCTTGGGCAGTAAACTCATGTTTAATCTCCAAAAACTCATTTCAAGGTGCTCTAAGTCCGAATGTGTAAGCCTACAAGTCATATCTAAGCCTTAGGGACCATTTGGAGGGGTTTGGGGCTTAAAAACCCCATTTAGGGGTGTTCATGGTCCAAGAGTGTTCTTGGGCCGTAAACACATAATCTTGTCCCTATTTTATGTCTTAAACTCGAATTTGCATGCTAGATAAGCAATACAGCAAGTTAGGGTAGATTGGTTACTCGTTTGAGGCTTGAAACAGGCGATTTTGGCTCGGAAAATAAGTTGTAGAGAGAGAGTGTAGATGTCACACCCCCAAACCAAGGATGGCGGAAACATCCAGGGGTGGAGGACTTCATATAGAGTATCACAACAACGAGTATAATAGTGCTCAAAGTAAATACAACCATCATAAATATAATTGAAAAAGTTACACCAAAGTATATGCTTACATGATTCGAATCAATTACATTATGATACAAAATGAACTGTTTGACGATTTATCGTTCCATCCTCAAAACGTGGTTGATTTCTTGTTTCACTGAATTCTTGAGAATACAAGTAGTTTTGAAAAAGTGTCAACACAAAGGTTGGTGAGTTCATAAGAGATTTTGTGAGAGAAGTAAACCGTTTTCCTTGTAAAAGCGATAGAGTATGTATCCAGAAAATCCAATATTTTCTTTATTATGTATATGTAGTCCTAAATCCCAAGACCGAGAGATAACAAGTATTTGCCATACTTAAAGATATAAAAGTGGTTTCAAATTGGCGTAAAACCCTTTGTGATTTGAGAAAACTCCCGTAATGAATGGTGTGTAGTCTTAAATACCAAGACTGAAAATACACAGCAATATTTGTAATTATTGATATAAAAAGTGATTTTAAATCGACATAAAACCCCTTTTGTTTTATAAAAATCCCGTAAACTTTATGTATTGTTAGCTCCCTATGTGAGTCGCTATAACCATACTATGACTAGAGATAACCTGCACAACGTCTTTTTGACGCCCTGATCCTATGACTCTTGTCACCCGCAGACCTGTCGGTCCGGCTGTAGCTAGCAGCGAGGTGTGGGATGTCAACCCCAATATAGATCTTTACACAATTATCACGCTCTCCCTACAAGAGATTTTGGTTATAACTTACAGGAATTTGGATCCCGTACTCGGACGTACGGGGAGAGAAAGTCTCACAATCTGAGTTAACAAGTTTACGTGTAGTGTGCGTAAGTGTAGAACCTTTTGTATGAATGTACCCTTTTTGTACGAGTGTGTTATGTGAAGAATCATAAACTATACCTATTATAGTTTATCCAAAACGTTTGTAATGTATAAGAACTCTTTTATGAAAATGCATTAGTGTTATGAATCCATAAACTATGCGTATTATAGCTTAATATACGTGTTCTAAATGAATGAGTAATGTTATCATGAATGACTAAGTTTCAATTTATGATGATAAACTAACAAGGAAACACATTCAATATTTTGAACTTATTGTTATACACTTTGCTCAACATAATACAAAGTGTTATGAAATTTATATGTTGTTAACTAAATTTAGCCTTTCTGCGCTGTTTTAGAAAAGTCATGGAAAAATCATACGAAGTCGAAAACTAAATCCGTAAAGTCTGCGAGTTCCCAAAATGTGTCTAGTTTACTCATAATTTTTCTCATGATTTTTAGTGACCTCCAACTTGGGTGAAAAAGTCCATAATCACAGACTGGTCCGGATTGGTGTTTGAAATGATAGACAGTTTTATAAAAATCGCCATAAATTGTAGAAAAATCGTATGGAGATGTGCAAGTAGTCATTTTAAAGCTAAGAACTGGAACTACTTACACCTAAAACAGTTTTGAAAACAAAAATGTTTAAGTTGTCCAAAACAGTCCGTGAATGGAGTTGAACTTTTCTGATGAAGGCTGTTAGAAAAGTTTAGTTATGTTCTTGGTGTTTTAACTTGTATTCCCCCCATAAAAACTTGATAAAACATGAAAATGTAGGGGTATGAACTCACCTTGAGTAGTTTCAGTAGATGAGTGTTGAAGAAGAGAAGTGTCCAACTCAAGAACACTTGAAGAATCACTTGAAGATTCGAAGATCTAACAAGAATGTGATGATGTTCGTGTAAGCAATCTATGATTTTGAGTAGGAGGATGTGTAATAATCATAAGAAAGATGATGATACTTACTAAATGAAGGAGAAAAGTCTTGGAGTATGCCTTGAAGTTCTCGAATTTGAGAGGGAAAGATGAGAGAGTTTGGAGTGTGATTCTTGGTGGAAAAATGAGAGAATAAATGAAGTGTGAGGAGAGAGGGTGGATGTTCCAGCTCTAAGAACGTGGGAAATGGCAGGAAATAATGAGAAAGGACTATGAAGTGACTAGGGATGGGCTGATGGTGAATAGTGACATGGAGTGGGTATGGGAGTGGTTGCTTGTGTCATAGAATAAAAGAAAGTCAACACTCCACCTCTTGTACTTCATCCACTCTTCTTGGATAAGGTTTTATCCTTAAAAACGTGATTAATTAATGATTAAGGGGTCTTATATGTTAAAATAAAGTTTTGGGTGAAAATCCCGCGTTAAAATAATTAAAGACGGGCCAAAAACGCAAAATTAGTCGAAAACCGGAAAGAAATGGACTTCCAGTGAGGCCTCTCGGTCCTAGGCCGAGGTTCGGTCCTCCTGATGCTAGGCGCGAAGCGAAGGAAGCGAAGGCATGCTCGGTCCGAAGGCGTCAGAAGCGAATGAGACCGAAGTGAACAGTAACTTCGGGTTCGGGTGTGTGCGAGGTTCGGTCGCGAGAGGACCCTTCCGGTTTGGTTCTTTGAGCGAGGTTCGGGACCGAGAGCACCCCTTCGGGTTCGGTCCTCTTGGTTTCGGTCCCTAAGAGGACTTTCGGGTCCTAAGAGGCTTCGGCCCTATTAAGAGGGTTTCGGGTCCTTAAGCCCTTTTTGTCCGTTCTTGCCCCGTTTTAAGCCGTTTTCGACCCGGTCAAGGGTCGGAATGACCTGAATGACTTCAGAAAGTCGCGGGAACTTTTGAGAGAGATTTGGGAGAGATTTCACATTCTTGGAGAGATTTCTCATACAAAGAGAGATTTGGGAGAGATTTCACATACTTGGAGAGATTTCTCATACAAAGAGAGATTTGGGAGAGATTTCACATACTTGGAGAGATTTCTCATACAAAGAGAGATTTGGGAGAAATTTCATATACTTGGAGAGATTTGGGAGAGATTTGACATACTTAGAGAGATTTGGGAGTGATTTGACATTCTTGGAGAGATTTCTCATACAAAGAGATATTTGGGAGAGATTTCACATACTTAGAGAGATTTCTCATACAAAGAGAGATTTGGGATAGATTTCACATACTTGGAGAGATTTCACATACTTAGAGAGATTTGACATTCTTGGAGAGATTTCTCATACAAAGAGATATTTGGGAGAGATTTCACATACTTAGAGAGATTTGGGAGCGATTTCAAAATAGAGAGAGATGGAGTGAAAACAATTGAGAGAGGTTTCATTTGTGACCTTTTTGAGTGTCCGGCTTCGCAATGCAAGGTCCGTAAACCCTGTTATGCCTTGTTTAAGGATCTTACACACTCCCGATGAGTATGCACCATTGTTTTATCGGTTTGGCTCGCCACTTACCACAGTTTTAGGTTAAGGAGATCTAGATGTACGCACTTTTCGATTTATGATCTCTCATTAGAATAGCGAGTTGTTTAGAAATTACATAAAGTAAACTCTAGTACCCACGGGCAAATTGAGTCGAACGGTTTGACTTGTTGACTTCAGTTGACTTTGACTTGACCGGAAATTTATGGTTGTCATAGTAGAGAGAGAGTAAAAAGGGTGAAATGGAGTTTACTCTCCCTTATATAGGGGCTTGAGTTGAGGCTTAGTGGAAATCTACCCGATACTGCCGTTAAACGGGGCTTTTTGGTCGCACCCGATTTAGTGGTCGAATTTCGACTTGGTTGAAACTAAAATTTTTCCAAGGGATTAATGAGGATGTTTTTAATTTGTTTCAACCTTTACCAAGTCATTATAACAGTCCCACTTTAATTAACCTCTTCCAAAAAGGTTAACGGACAGTTTGGTAACACGAGGCTTATTAACGGAAGAGGGGTTAAAAATGACGGAAAAAATTTCGGGTTGTCACATCATCCCCCCGTTAGAGGGAATTTCGTCCCGAAATTCAGGTTTTAGGCAAGGAAGTAGGTATGAATGACCGAGTAGAGGCAGGTGGGTACTTCCTATTTGGTTTGTCCTCGCACTCCCAAGTGAACTCTGGCCTGTGTTTGTCATTCCAACAAACCTTCGCCTATGGGATGCGGATTCCGTCTCATGTAGTTAGCGATTTCCTACAGGTATGTCTACGAAGTTAGGATTCTCAATGGTTTCTATCAAGATGAGTGGGATACGAAGAGTGACATCGGGCAAGCACTTATCAAGTCTAAGAAGTGGATTTGATCTAGGATGAAGCTTGTGGAATATCCGAAAGTAGTAGTGGTCTGACGAGGGTTGGACCAATCTCCGTAAAGGATCTCGGATGGTCCAAAGCTCTCGGAAGGGTAGAGATTTTCAGTACTTAGAACATAGTGTATTTCTATGGCAAGATCATCACTGGCCTGATCGCCATTCCGAAGTTCCTAACGTTCTCTCTCATACTGGAAGTGTAGTCCTTCAGGTTGGTTCTTAGGAGGCTCGGGTTGTCCTTGAATTCGCGTTTCCTGTCAATTGGCTTTTAGAGACCTTCTAGATCATTGGATGGGTTGTGTGTCTACGGGTACTTGTTTGATGTAGAGAGTCTATCTCAATTTTGAGCAAAATGAATCTACACTTCTGATTCTTGAGATATTTCTAACGGAAACCCTCAGGGTCAAGGAGATAGGGTTTCACCAGACGAGTGTTGGACTACCTCGGGAGGTGGTTCTACTATTTTTGCGCGAGATAGTATTCGTGGAACACCTAGTAGTCCATTGAATCTCTAAGACGTTGGTTTATTTCAATGCGGAAAATGGTTGCTCTTGTATAACCCATTGACTAACACCTAGGCTGGTGTCAAGTCTATAATCTCTTCGGGATCTGGGTTATAAGACTTAACGCCACTACTTTCGTACTTTGATCAAGTATTCTTAGCTGTGGAGATTATCCTGTGGTTCTCGATATTCTAGTGTTCGCTTCGGAGAATGCAGTCTATCGCCTACAAGGCGGTCGTGACTTCCTCCATGCGAGAGGGCGGAGGATCCTAGGCACTACTCGTCTGTAATGGGGTGGATGAAGTGCCTGAGTAGTGCGAACATCTTTGGCAACTACTCTTCCAAAGGTTCTGAGTTTTCTCGATCTAGGTCAAATCTAGTGAGTATAGGGTTCCATCACTCGGAACTTTAATCTTCTCATCCACTCTTCTCAGAGTTTAATTTATCGCAGCTCTTGGATTTCCGGGATATCCACTGCGATGCTTAATTCGGGGGATTAAGCGTGAATGGGTGGTCATAGTCAATGTCCTTGACTCTTACGACTCAGATTTCTTTACCAACCGAGGGTGTTTAGCTACTATGTTGGCTTAACCGAGATGACAACAAACTTCGGATCTGTGGTCATTATAGTAGCTCAACCCGCAAGGGTTCTCTTGACTCTAGCTCCCGTTCCATGGGATAGGATGAAGGGTCTTTCTAGGGAATCTACGAGGTATGCTTCAGGTGGTTATCGTCTTCTGGAATGCCTGCAGTGCCTTTCGCTTCGGTTTCTATCTGACTAAGAAGGGTTGGTTAACAGCACGCGGTACCCTTCTCCTGGGTACTTTGGAAGGTTTGAAATAAGAGTAACGACTAACGGATCGCATTAGTCCTTATTATTTTTATTTTGTTTAGGTTCGGAAGAACCTTTATTTGCCGAATGGCTATGGAGAAAGTTCTTTTTACACAACACTAGGGAGTTACACATGGTTGCAAGAAGTCGAACCATGATCGATAGAGGCGTCGAAGTTGGCATACTTCGACAAGACATAGAATGAGGGTCGATAGAGTCATGTGCCGAACGGGCACACAAGTTCTAGGCGTCTCTGGTTTCGTCCCGTGTATCACTGTCGCGGATGCTTGGACCGATAGAGTCGACGTGGAACTATAGAGAGTCCTAAGTGTTTCTGAGTAGAGTACCTTTTTATGAATGGATTCTCACGAGGCATTTCTATAATCGCCTCACATATACTAGTCATGTATAATTAAGGTGGGGACGACTGTTGACTGAGTGACTCCGCCTTAAATCCACAACCAAACGAGGAACAGGAAATGAGGCGGCCTTCACTCACTCTAGGTCTATCCATCTCAATTATACATGGTCATAACATATATATTTAGCCATTATAGTTTTACCTGATGAAATTTTAAATTTTATAACAGTGCTGCGACTTTCGCCTTAGCGGGGAAGTAATTTAAAATTAGCCTTTTAATGTTTTCGGTTAGTTATCTGAGATCGAGAGACGTACCAAAATCTACCAGGTTCCTTGATGCTTCTCCCCAAGCATTAGAGTCAGACTCCTCCTGTGTCCTTGTCTTTTCTTTCAGTTGGGCAATCCTTCTTGAAGTGTCCAATCTCACCACATAGACGGCAAACTGGATTGGCCGCCACATTGGTGGTTGATATAATAAACTCAACCGGGGTTCTGCAGACGCGAGCAGTATGCCCCTTCATGTGGCACCTAGCACAATAGAGTTCCCGACAGACACCATGATGATGGTAGCTGCACTTGCTGCAGTGGGGAAGGTTTCCTAAGTATGCTCTCCTAGGTGTAGGGATGGAAGGGTTGGAAGGGATATTGACTGTCTCAGCTCGTTGCCCTTCGTAAGGTCCTTGAGCCGAGTACTTCCCTCCTCGATCTTGATCTTTCTCTTCAGTGGATTTAGTTGAGGTTCTTGGGTGGCTGGGTATGCAGGGGTTGGTTGCTGTTGTCCACCACTAGGATCGAAATTCCCGATAGGGCTCTTGCTAACATCGGCGTTGTTAGCATTCGGTTGAGCCATGGCAGCTGCAACGGCTGTCGAGACTGCAGTCTAGAAGGTAGCTTCATCAAGTAGGAGAGTAGGTTTCTTGCTAGTGGATTGGTTACGCTTGCTCGAAGGCATGGTTTTTCCCTATACGAAAAGGAACTCAAGCGGATGAGAGGCGATGGTTAACCCTGGACATATTTGTCCTTACTGTATTAGGCATAAATTTTTCCCGTGCCTCGGATGTTGGTTGTCTGAGTGTCGACCTACATCCCTATGATGTAGTCTGGGTATTAAGGTAGAAGTATGAGTATCGGGAAAAGCCGTAAGATGGGAGTCGTTCCTACTAAGTTACCTTTATACTGGGAAATGTTCACTCTCCAGCTTGGAAAGATCTGAGAACAGTTCAGAACGAAGTCCGCAGGAAGAAAGGCTCATGAAGACTTATGGCTAAACAACCTCAATAGAGGTGTGAGGATCCGCTCTAAGCGTATTACTGGCATCGGGAAATGGCATTTTACCTAACACATAGCGTGAGTAGTGTAACCACTAACTCACTAAATTGCATTATTTTATGGGTGTATTAGCGTGACGAACACGAGGAAAAGACACTTCTCGGGTTCCATGTACTGGCTCCCTCTGTCTTTCTTGTATCCCTGACTGGGACTGGCGTTGGTTTCCTTCGGGTAGTTACCTAGGGTTCTTTTCTCATGAAAACATATTGAATTCCTATTCCGCCTTTCTTCCGAACCCGACTCTGGGTGTCACCACTTCATGATAGATGACTGGGAATCTCGGAAGCGTAGGCGAATTTCTTCACCGATGTCCCTAAAAGATATAGGCACTTGGTGAATTCAATAGTCTCGACCTAGTTCATTTATTTCCGAACTGGAAATCTTCTCAATGAACTTCTTCGGGGTCGGAATCAAATCTTCTGCCGAGTACTGAAGTGGATAGGGTTTTCTATAGGGTTCGTGCGAGAATGGAAATGTCTAAAGAATCCTAAGAGATTATTAACATTTCACTGGGTGATCCATATCGAGTCCTGCTACGATTACACAGGGTATACAAATCATATATAGCTTAGATCCGATAGGCCTTCGAATATGTGATACTACTCAAGATCCACATCCCAACGAGGAAAAGGAAATAGGGCGAAACCACACATTCTTAGCCTATGGGATCCTTATTATATATAACCTTGGGAGTATACTCTCTGTAATTGTAGGTATATCAATAAGGATCTTTTTAGTTCTTCACACAAGGTTAGTTATGGATCCTAACATACCCCTATGGTATTTTAATGTCTTGTTTGTTTCTTATCTTCTGATTATGATTCTGGGATTTATGTGAGTCTTTTAGTATTCCAAAATACTCCTATAGTATTTTTAAACTTTATGTTTGGCTCTAGCATTCCTAGTTGGTAAGTTTCAGACCTGTTGCAACACCACTATCACTCCCAAGCACACGTTCATCGCATCTCGAATAAATGTAGTTGATCAAGTTACATTTATTCCAGCTTACGATTACATAACTGCCCAGGTTTGACTGTAGTGCTCAACATCCGAAGACTTTTATTCTTGTTCTTCTTGTGATACTTTTGTTCGAGTGTTCAGATTCTAGATGTTCTTATACTTTGCTAAAATATGGTTATATTTTAAAGTATAATTCTTGGTCAGAGTGTTTTATCCCTATGTAATTATAGAATGTATATCTTTTATGAATTGATATACTTAGCTCACTATAAACAATGCTCTGATACCAATCTGTCACACCCCAAAACCGGAACGGCGGAAACGTTCTGGGGTGGATGACGTCATGTCAAGTATCACAACATATGCAGTATAGTAATCAAAGTACAAAAACCATTGCATTAATAGTAATAGTTTAAATGGTTTACATTACATAGAAACATCAAAGTGATACAAGTAATAATATAGGTGCAGCTTGGTACTAAACTGTCTTCATCAAAAGCTCCTGGAGTGTACCTGTCTAATGCTGACCTGAGAATACAAGTTATTTGAAAGCGAGTATCAGCATTTTTACAAATGTTGGTGAGTTCATAAGTATTTAGTGTCATTTTATCCAAATAACTTTATATAAGTAGTAGTAGTTTAGAATCAAGAGTGTATTAGAGTCCTTTCCAGAAAATCCTATATTTTCTTAAATAAAAGTAGTCTTCTACCAAGACCCGACAATGTTATTTTTTAAAGAGAATTTCCCTGAAATATTATCATTACCAAAATACGACATTTGAGTTTAAAGGAAGTAGAAAAATATCACTAGTAAAATACAAGGGAAAATAGCATATGCCTCAGCAGAAGATACTGTTGACTAAGGCAAGGAAATCATAGACTCCAGGAGAGTATCGAGTGAACGACACGCCTGGCTCAGTCTAACAAAAGGAGACACATACCCCAGATGGTATCCAATGAAAGATACGTCTAGCAAGGGCTAACAACAGTGAACACAGACCCTAGACAGTATCAACTGAATGATACGTCTAGTAAGGTCTAAAAATAGTGAACACAAACCCCAAACAGTATCAACTGAATGATACGTCTAGCAAGGTCTAAAACAAAGAGTGAATGTGAACTTGTATGTAACCATGCTGATCGACAATAGAGTAATCCGGTGACCCTCCAGGTCACGCGTAGAGGTAGTGGGAGTAGTAGTGGCAGTAGTAGTAGTGGCTTCATGTCACCCATGGGCCTTACCGGCGTAGACTGTAGCTAGTAGTCAGGGTGTGGAGTGTCAGCCCGTATAGATCTATACACATGATGTTCGCTCTCCTTCCCGGAGACGTTGGTTACATGGCGTTGGCGCAATGAAGCGCGTAGTGGGAAATAGTGTGTCACATTCTAAAGTAAGAAAGAGACATAGAGAGAGAGAGAGAGAGATAGAGTCTCATAACTATTCCTATAATAGTTACTAGTGTCTTTGATCTTATGAGTGACGAGTGGGGGGATGACCTTGCTACCCAAGGGAAGTGAATTGATCGATGTAATCCTATATGTCTATGCTCGTATACATAATATATAACTAATGATCAAACGACCTTCGGACAGATATCCGATCCCACCAGAACACATCTCAACGAAGAAAAGGAAATAGGGCGAACGAGCCTTCCTAAGTCCTTTAAACATTATTTATATATATCTATACAAGCACAGACATACATTTAACTAATTAGAAGCGTATCGTGAAGTAGGAGTGTATCGTGAAGTATAAGCGTATCGTGAAGTAGGAGCGTTAACAAAGTAGAAGTGCTAATAAGGTATAAGCGTCTACCAAGTAATAGCATTAATGAAGTAGGAGTGGTTCGTGAAGTAGTAGCATTTATAATGTAGGAGTGTTAATAAGTGGAAGTGTGAATAAGTAGGAGCGTTTACAAGTAGAAGCGTATCACGAAGTAAAAGTGGATCACGAAGTAAAAGTGGATCACGAAGTAGGAGCGTAAACAAGTATAAGCATATCTCGGATTAGAAACATTAATAAAGTAATAGTATTTAACTAAGCAAGTGTATTAACTAAGTATAAGTATAACAAAGCATTAGTATCTAACAAGTAGGAGTATAAAAACATGGAAGAAAACCTAGATGAAAACCTTGGAAAACCTTTATACTTAAGAAAATCACAACTTGGTATTCTTCTGAAAAATAAGTTTGAAAACCTTTAGAAATCCTTTGGGAACCTTTCATAAACAAGTTTTAGATGAAACTTTGATAAAACAATATAAGTAAAAGTTGAACAAGTAACGACGTTTTAGAAAACCATTTACAGTATCATTCTCGGTAAAACGGTTAACAGTGTAGTAAATCCTTGTGCATGCGGGTTATCAATCACATGTGATTGATATGATAACTGGCATGTTTAACTTGTATTCCCCCCCCCCCCCAATAAAACATGTAAAAACATTTAAAAGGTTCATTCAGGGGTATGAACTCACCTGATGTAAGTGGATCTGATGAAGGTGCTGGTTGGGTGCTCGGTGTCAAGTAAAGACTCAAACACACTTTGTGACTTATTAACATATGATAACATATGTTTACATACAATTAGTACATATAATACTAATTAAACAAGTATACGCCTCCTACAGTGCGGTAAACACTTTGGTTGAGTGCTTGGAGTGTCCCGGGTAACATTTATGGACATGTATGGTTTGGGTAAGGAGTTTACTCTTCAAGAGTAAACTCTTAAGAGAGATTTCGGCCCTAAGCACCTCATACCCATGAGTTTACGGCCGTAAACTCATGGATGAGGTTCTTGAGTGCTAAATGGCCTTGAAACACTTGGGGATTAAATCTAGGTTTGATTCTAATGCATTGGAAAGGGTTTTAACTCACAAATGGACCATTTATTGGAGTTTACGGCAGTAAACTAGGAGTTTACGGCTGTAAACTCTCCCACACATATTATTTTGGTGTTTTAAGGTCTTAAGTGGTAGGGAATAAAGTTCTATGCATTTTCCAAGTCAAATGAAGGAGTTTAGGCATCATTCGGGCACTTAATGGGAGTTTACGGCCCATGGACCAATTCTATGGGAGTTCACGGCCGTAAACTCCTATTCCCTTGGTTTCTTTAATGTTTAAAGCATTTACTTCAATGGGTTTGCTTCTAGACATTTTTCCAATGCCATAGGAAGTGTTTGTGGGCATTTCTAACACATAAAATTGAGTTTACTCCCCATGAAGAGGAGTTTACGGCCTAAGCATGTTCTTGGGAAGTAAACTCATGTTTACTCTCCAAAAACTCGTTTCAAGGTGTTCTAATTCCAAATGTGTAAGCCTACAAGTCATATCTAAGCCTTAGGGACAATTTGGAGGGGTTTTGGGGCTTAAAAACCCCATTTAGGGGTGTTCACGGTCCAAGAGTGCTCTTGGGCCGTAAACACATAATCTTGTCCCTATTTTATGTCTTAAACTCGAATTTGCATGCTAGATAAGCAATACAACAAGTTAGGGTGGATTGCTTACTCGTTTGGGGCTCGAAACGGACGATTTTGGCTCGGAAAATAAGTTGTAGAGAGAGAGAGTGTAGAGAGAGAGAGAGAGAGTAAAAAGGGTGAAATGGAGTTTACTCTCCCTTATATAGGGGCTTGAGTTGAGGTTTAATGGAAATCTACCCGATATTGCCGTTAAACGGGGCTTTTTGGTCGCACCCGATTTAGTGGTCGAATTTCGACTTGGTTAAAACTAAAATTTTTCCAAGGGATTAATGAGGATGTTTTTAATTTGTTTCAACCTTTTACCAAGTCATTATAACAGTCCCAATTTAATTAACCTCTTCCAAAAAGGTTAACGGACAGTTTGGTAACACGAGGCTTATTAACGGAAGAGGGGTTAAAAATGACGGAATAAATTTCGGGTTGTCACACTCACATCCAACAAAGAACCAATGGATAAAATCTTTCCTCAAACTGGTCAAGTTTCAATTCCTATCTCCAACTTATTTGAAGAATATGTGAAGCTCTTTGATGAACTAGAGACTGCTATTCTCTCTGAAGCGAAAGCAGCTGTCAACGAAGTAGACAATTTGAAGAAGGTTATTGACGAAGCTGCTAAAGTCATGGAAAGCAAACCTTCAAGTTCAGGTGGATCTCAAGAATCTGCCACATCTCAAAATCCAATTGAATTTTCCCATTCTACTTTCCAGGGGGAGAATTTATCGACCACCATACCCAATGAACGTCCAATCGAGGGGGAGAATTCTGAGCCTGAAGTAGAAACTGTTTCATCATTCGAGGGGGATAATGTTACTACAAATCATGAAGATGATGATACACAGTCAGAATTCGAAGAAGAAGTAAATGCTGAACTGGATCCCTCCTATGATCCAAATTACCATCCCCTCATCAAATGGACAAAAGATCATCCAAAAACCCAAATCATTGGTGAATCATCAGAAAGAGTTCTCACACGTTCTCAACTGAAAGCGAAACAAACTGCTTTATTCTCTCAAGTGGAATTTTGCATGTTTAATTCGTTTGTCTCCAAAATTGAACCAAAGACTATTAAAACTGCACTCGATAACTTTGATTGGGTACAGGCAATGCAAGCCGAACTCAATGAATTTAAGCGAAACAAAGTATGGAGACTGATCCCTACACCAAAGGATGCACGTGTGGTTGGATTGAAATGGGTTTTCAAAAACAAGATGGACAAAGAAGGGAACATGATCCGAAACAAAACTAGACTGGTAGTCAAAGGTTATTGCCAGGAAGCAGGGATTGACTACGAAGAGACTTTCGCACCCGTTGCTAGATTGGAATCTGTTCGCATCTTCTTGGCATATGCAACACATAAAAACTTTGAAGTTTTTCAAATGGATGTGAAGTGTGCATTTTTAAATGGAGAATTGGAAAAGACCGTTTATGTGGAGCAACCACCTGGGGTCATAAATGAAAATTATCCCAATCACTGTTACGTTCTTGACAAAGCGGTCTACGGTTTAAAAAAAGCTCCAAGAGCATGCTATGAAACTCTTTCTCGTTTTTTTAAAATGTCCAAATTCAAGCAAGGTTCGGTTGACCCAACCTTTTTTCGCAAGAAAGAAGGTGACCACTTGATGATCGTACAAATTTATGTTGATGACATCATCTTCGGATCTACAATTCCCGACCTAACAACTGAGTTCTGAAAGTTGATGGAAACTAAATTTGAGATGAGCTCAATGGTTCCAATTAACTTTTTTCTTGGATTAAACATTAGACAGGGACCGGAAGGAATTTTCATTAATAAGGAGGCTTACACGAAAACTCTGCTCGCTAAGTTTGGAATGATGGGAGAGTCAAAAGTGAAGGTTCCCATGGCGTTTGGCACGAACTTAACACCTTCTCTGGAAAAACCGACTGCTAACATGACCCTCTATCGCCAAATGATAGGGTCTTTGATGTATTTAACAGCTAGTCGACCAGACGTAATGTTTTCTGTTTATTATTGTGCAATGTTTCAAGATAATCCACACGAACCTCACATGATGGCTGTAAAGAATATTTTTCGATATTTGAAGCGAACCTCATCTCTTGGTTTATGGTACCCTACGAAATCAGGATTCTTCGTACAAGCATTTTCAGATGCTGATTTAGGGGGTTGCGGTTTAGACCGAAAAAGCACAACTGGCGGGTGTCAATTTATCGATGGCAAGCTGGTGAGTTTTCAATCAAAGAAACAAATATGTGTTTCGTTGTCAATAGTTGAGGCTTAATATATTGTTGCGGCTTCATGCACATCTCAATTCATTTGGATTCAAAGCCAACTTCGTGACTATGGATTAAATATGAAAAGAATTCCACTCTATTGTGACTCCGAAAGTGCTATTCGCATATGTCACAACCCAGTGCAACACTCAAAAATGAAACACATCGCACTGAGGTATCACTTTATTAAGGATCATGCCAAAATGACAACGTTGAGATTCATTTCGTATGATCCGCTGATCAACTAGTTGCTATATTCACCAAGGCCCTACCTGAAGCAACAATTAATAGAATCCTTCAAGGTCTGGGAATGATGGAAGTTGATTCTATACCAAATCCACTATCGCATTCATAAAATTGTCACTACGAATCGGTGCGAACGTTCGCAGGCTTTCGCAGTCCACTGTTCATTAACAGCTTGCTTTATCAACGCGAATCAATGCGAACGTTCGCAGTAGTTCGTAGGGATCTATTCAATCGTGGTTTGGTATTTCAAATATCCTTTTGTATATTTTGTGTATCTTTGCTTTTCTCTTTGTATGATTTGTTATCTTATCTCCGTTTTTCAAAAATTGTTTAGTACTACGAATCGGTGCGAACGTTCGCAGCCCTTCGTAGTCAACTGTACATTACTCGTCTTTTCACTGTGAATCGGTGAGAACGTTCGCAGCCTTTTGCAGTCCACTGTTCATTATCAGTTTGTTTTCTCCTTATTTTTAGGAAAACTTAAAAAAAACAAAAATAATTTATTTGCTTTATTTTACTGCTTTTCAAAACAACAAAATCACAAAAATATCTTTATCTTTTGTTCATTTTCTTTGCACACCAAGATCATAAACGAAGACGTTCGCATTGTCTATCTACTTGTGTGATGAGCAGGTATAACTCTTTTTACTTATGTATTAGCTAAGTGTCCCTAGAAGCATGCTACTGTATGTTGACCTAAGCCTCAACGACTCGACTGTGAAGCCTTAATGAAATTGATATCACCAATCAATTCTTCCCAATCAGGCTGCAAATTCACATTAGTCATGAGCTACCTTACTCTTTTCACATTGAGTTAAGAGTTATTTGCATAGTCACATTCTCATTGCAAAGGTACTTTCGATTTCTTGTAGCCATCTACTCTCTTCTCCATCACTTTCGCATTCATCAATATAACCCTTGAGACTCTCAGTAATTACCACTGAGTTTTATGGCTATGCAAACTTCTGTGTTAATGATCTTAGTTTCATTCTACCACGAACTGAGTGAAACCCAAAATTCAATACCCACAATGAATTGACGGCGAACAATCGCATGTTCTATCTTTCACCCAAGAAATAACGAAACTACTTTCGTGGGAGGTACCATGAAATCTATTTTTATTTTTGCGTGATCTTTATGAAATTGTGTATCACCAATACTTTTCTACCCAAAAGATCCAGTTTATTTTTTTTTAGGATTTCAATAAAATTCCAAGTCAATGACAAAACTTCCTAACCTACTCATTCAACTGACTACCCTGGTCACACGAGTACCTTTTCTAACTTTCGCACTTATGTCAAGTTCGTAGTTTGGTTAATGGATAAACCACCTTTACCAGCCTTATATAAAATATGCCTTTCGGTGTTTCTCATCAAACAGCGGATTGTATTCAACAAGAAACCGAACAGACACTTTTTAGTCTCTCTTGCCTATGAAGGAAGAGATCTTTGCCTAGGATCAACAGTTTTATGTCATCTATAATGCATCACAACATCCCATGGATAAACCTTGTTTTATTTCTTTTTCTTTGACACTCTTGCATGAAGATCCTTGTGATTTTCAAAAGTTTTGTTCATGGTTCTATTTAAATTTCAGGTTTGCAGTCGTATGCACTCAACGTAATTTCCTTACTACGAAAAAAGATAGGCTGACGCGGCTATTGTAAAAGGATCAGAATTCAAACGGGCGCGTGAAAATTTGAACCGCCTGCTATTCTTACGCGGTGTGACGCATGCCTCTGACTTGTCATAGCTGTCAAATCGTGCTTTTTCAGGCGACGGTTCAGTTCTCGATGTTATCTCTCCAGATTTTTCTCACCAAATCAAATCGTATAAAAGGATTTTGACGGTTCATTATTTCCTTACCAAATTCAAAATTCTCTCGAAGATTTTTGGCGATTCAAAGGCTTTATACTGTTCATCTTCTTCAAATTCATCAATGGCGGCTTCCCCTGAAAATCAGTATGTGCAAGATCAAACCGTTCTTTCCACTCTTCTTTCAGTGAAGCAACATCAGAACCTAATCATTGATTTGAATCTGGTAAAGTATGATGCTTTTCTCCTACCCTTGATCGAATGTTTGAAGTACTCTCCTCTTACCGTTGCAATGAATCAAGTCAAGAATATCCCTCTCTCGATTCTCTCCAAAGCTTATACCACTGCCAATTATGTCAAGGACGAGCAAAGGGTTTATTTCGACATTCATAATCACAACACATCGATTTCCAAGACCCTTTTATGCACTCTCCTAGGGTTTCCACAATCTGAAGATATGGTCAATCCATAAACCATCTCCAATGCAACCATCTTGGAAATGTTCTATCAAATGGGATAAAAGAAGCCACTCACAGTTGTATCCAAGTTCAAGAAACCCAATCTTCCACCAATTCAGAACGCCCTTTTCACCATTTAGTTCAAATCATTTTCTGAAAGAGTCACAGGCAGCGATTGTGAAAGCAAACTCTTCATGGGGCTGATGTATGGCCTCTATACTGGTGAAAGCATCGACTATGGTTCTATCCTCCGGGCTCAATTCATCCAGAGCACTCACTCAGCAACTCGTCACAGTGAGATCTCTTGTGCGAGATTTTGGACCGTGGTTGTCAACAGGGCTATTAAACAGCTCAAGATTACAGTGATGACTGATGCACTGATGGTTTCTGTAAGGTCCTTGGTGGAAGGATCTTCACCAATGATCAATCAAGCGTAAGAAAACAAAGAAGAAATGGAGTAGAAGATGAATGAAACTAAGCTTGCATACGATTAATCACTTCAAATCGTCAGATACAACTCAGGGCCGAAAACTGGTGAAAGTACAGTTGTATTTAACTCTGAAAACCTGACACCTATATATACTTACTAGGACCGAAAACAGTTTTCGGTCACATCTTGACCAAAAACATTCCTAGACCGAAAACATTAAACAAACACAAAACAACTCCAAAATACATTGACAAATGCCCTAACTCATCCATACATTGATGCCTAGCCCAAACCATATATATATATATATATATATATATATATATATATATATATATATATATATATATATATATATATATATATATATAGCTAGCATGATTCAGTCTTTATCAACCACCAGCACGTCTCCTTGTCAATAATATCAACAACCATGGCAGTGTATTCCTTAGCAGCAGACTAAAAAATGTCTTCAACCACCACGATCTGATGAATGGAAAGCTAATGAATGTCCTAATTTCCAAATTGTAGCAGATCCCTCTTGTCATATAGACGAATGCATCCATTTTTAAGTTTAATGACAACAGAAGTTGTAGTTTCATCAAACACCCATTATTTCATGGATTGTAAAGATCCATCTGGATGGTCTTGAGGGATGGGAATCTGCTTTACTTGATTAGTAGCGGGCTACATCACCGTACGAAGTGTTTGATTTGTTTTGGGATCAATGACATTCGGGTATACTTTGATGATCGACCCTGCAGTCTTCGTTGAGGGAAATCCCTTTGCCACTTGACCTTCCAAAATAACCTGAACTAAGTCGCCTTGGGTTCATTTGTTGGATTTGAAAAAGGAGCTTTAGACAATTCCGTAAGATCAACCCTGGTCCAAGAATTGAATTCGTGAGCATCTTTATATAATTCTGTATTTCCACTCTTCCTTCTCACAATCCACATCTTCAGAGGGTCATGGAATGCCCAAGAGATGATCCTAGACCTATCACCATAAATGTCTCTGAAGCGATTTTCTCCAAGATCCGTAAATGTGATGGTTTTTTGATCCACGGGAGCATTTTGATCTGAGCTCCTCTTGAACAAAAATTGACCTTTCTCAACAGACTTGGCTAGTTTAGCATGCTTTAATGCCACGACATTTGGAGCCTGTGCTGGTTCTTTGTCAAAACGATTGACAACTGTGGTTGTTCTTGTGGGAGGTGGAGCTACGGGAGCGTCTTAATTTGGAAGATAGACTCTTGGCTCATTGTCAGATTATTTGAATTTGTCACCAAATTCTTCTTCCAGCTTCTTCTTTAAATCATAGTAGCTGGCGGTCAACAACCCAAAATGTGTTTGAAGATCGGTGATCTGCTTTGTTTTCCGAGCTTTATCTTAAAGAAGATCAACAACTTGAATATTGAGTTTGGCGTTCTCAGTTTGAAGGTCTGCAACCTTGATATCAAGCTCGATATTTTTCTGGTTCAACATACTAATCTCCTTTCTCAGCTCAGACACTGAGATGTCATCATCTCCAGATATATCTTCCTCAATTGATATTCCTTTTCCGCGTGAGGAATGAGTTGGACTTGATGGCTGGGCCAAATGGATAGCTAGTCTCTTAGAGACAGTATCATGATAAGGCCTTGGAGGAGTCAATCTCAGGCCAACATATGAGCCACCAGGTTGAAAGATAGAGTTGGGATTTTCTTGAATGGGCACGGATGAAGTTGGAGCAAATGTGGTAGATGGAGGAGTCTCTGTGGTTTGAATTGGGTCAGGAAAAACTAGTATCACCCTTGGATCAATTATGCGTCTTTTCATCGGGGACTGGAATGTCAAGTCAAACTGGGTATCACTTGTGATTGGCTCGGATGTAGCAACCACATTATCAAGGGGAGGAATCCTTGATGATGTGTCCATATGAGTTGAAGAATCAGCCGCTTCAACTGTAATTGGAGGCTTGGCTTCTTGATTGTCAGCTTTCTCCCTTATCTCCGGTGTTAAATTAGCACCATCATCGATATCATTAAGGAAGTCATCGAGGTCTTCATTCGGCAAAGGGTGCTCAAGTCCGGTAAATTGCATTGAAATATCATCTTTGTCATAACTGGACAAATCAAGATTCTCATACTCCTCTTCTTCTCCTCCTTCAATCTTAGTAGCTTCTTCTGTAGTTCCCTCACTGAAGTCACTCTGAACCGCCACGTTTGAGAGATCATGGTCTTCAACAACCATGGTGGAAGGAGCAACATTTTCAACCTCATGGTCTAAAACTGTGATAACATCGTTATTCACATCTGTATGCTCAGACGATGCTTGATCAGCTGACATTTGTTCAGACGACCCATGGGATTTTGAGGAGTCTGACAGCTCTGTAAACTTTCCAAATTTCACGAGAGGAAACCTCCCATGAAACATGATTTTCCCTTTATGGTTCTGCTTGATTAGGCTCACAGTGTTTGGTCCAAAAGCTTTCATGTCAAGTATTTCTCCTGTCTTGACCAGATCGGGGAAATAGGTTGTTGATGAAGATTTGAATAAATCTTGGATAGAGCAGGAATTGATGCTTTGACTTCTTGTTAGCATTAGAAACCATCTATTCCCAAATGAACTTTGAGAAGTTGAAGTCAATCCTGGCAGCCAATGCAACAATCACCTGAGTATTTCTCGAGGATATTTCGTCTGAACCACCCTTTCTCCCAGATATGCAGTTGACAAAAACGTGGGCTAGAAACCTCCAGTAAGCAGGTAACAACTTCTTTAGGGTTGGTGGAAAGACTCCCTCGTATCCCATCTTCTCGAGATACTCATCAACAATTCTTAGATCAATGCCAGTCGGGTAAGCAGCTTGATCATCAATCTTCAAGATATCTCTAATGAATTGCTCTGAGATAACAACTTTGCGTCTCCTGATGGAAGCTTCAATCCTCACTGATCCATTGACTCCAGTCTTAACACTTGCAGATATCCAGAATTTGTTGATCAGATTCAGATAAATAACAGGATTCCATGTAAGTGCAGTTGAAATGCAGCACTCCCTTAGCTTGTACATCATTGATTTGACTCGTTGTGTGCTACAGGAGGATCATCAAGAAGAATGGACACATTGTGACTTTCTGCAACTTTGAGACTTGCCATTTTATCTGCACAAAACAATTCAGGTGAGAAAACATTTGATTATAACAAATTAAAATTATTTTCTAAATTAAATCCATTAATATCTGCCATTTAAATTGAATTTTATTTGACAAAATAATGGCTTTCAGTCAAGACAGTCAGACCGAAAACTCATGGACCGAAAGCTCCTTGGCTCTGATACCACTTGTATGTCCCCAAATCTGCTTGAGTATTAATCAGATCCGTTTGATGGTGCGAAATCCCAATCAAACGGATGGTTTCAGATCTAATAGACTAGAAGGAGAAGAAGATGATGATGAATCTATGATGTATTCAATGAAATTATTGATGCTCCATACACATAGTTCACACATACTCTTCTCTCTTGTTTCTCCTTCCACACCATTCTTGATCTAGGCAAGATGTGCATTTTCAGGTCCTGAAATATTCAGAGCCTGAACTTGGTCTTCCCGATTAAAGGATTGAGCCACCATCGCCAAGTTAGCAGTCTGATTGCTTGAAGGAGATCCCTTGTTGACATAGGTCACCGGAACCATGGTTCGTTCAAAATTCTCTCTTCGATCTGGCTTTGGGAATTCCCTTGCAAAATACCCAGGCTCATGGCAGCTGTAACATCGCAGTTTTCCTTTGTTGAATCCCACTTTCTTGTCGGAATTCACACTCTAATTGTTCTTTCTTGTTTTCTTGGAGAACTGCTTTGCGCTGAAGACCGCCATGGCCATCTACCATGTAATGTCGATCTCTTCCACATCCTCAGGATGGATCTGGTCTAGGTCAGCAAATGAGAGTTGTGGAGAGAGTTCTCCGGCCACAAAAGCGTTGTAGCAGTTTACCAAACCAGTGGCGAGGGCCAAATTTTCTTCCTTTTCTTTTAAAGATGAAACTTGAGGATTGATTCCATGAGATTGAACTGGTGCAACTGTGGATGAACCAACACTAGAACCAACTTGTTGAGCTAAAGTCTGAGGTTGAGGAACTTGAATGTGTTGCATTTGAGGTGTAATGTATGAGGTGGGTTACTGAGGCACATAGGGTTGAACTTGGGCTAGAAACCTCCAGTAAGGAGGTAACAACTTCTTTAGGGTTGGTGGAAAGACTCCCTCGTATTCCATCTTCTCGAGATACTCATCAACAATTCTTAGATCAATGTCAGTTGGGTAAGCAGCTTGATCATCAATCTTCAAGATATCTCTAATGAATTGCTCTAAGATAAGAACTTTGCGTCCCCTGATGGAAGCTTCAATTCTCACTGATCCATTGACTCCAGCCTTAACACTTGCAGATATCCAGAATTCGTTGATCAGATTCAGATAAATAACAGGATTCCATGTAAGTGCAGTTGAAATGCAGCACTCCCTTAGCTTGTACATCATTGATTTGAACTCGTTGTGTGCTATAGGAGGATCATCAAGAAGAATGGACACATTGTGACTTTCTGCAACTTTGAGACTTGCCATTTTATCTGCACAAAACAAGTCAGGTGAGAAAACATTTGATTATAACAAATTAAAATTATTTTCTCAATTAAATCCATTAATATCTGCCATTTAAATTGAATTTTATTAGACAAAATAATGGCTTTCAATCAAGACAGTCAGACCGAAAACTCATGGACCGAAAGCTCCTTGGCTCTAATACCACTTGTATGTCCCCAAATCTGCTTGAGTATCAATCAGATCCGTTTGATGGTGTGAAATCCCAATCAAACGGACGGTTTCAAATCTAATAGACTAGAAGGAGAAGAAGATGATGATGAATCTATGATGTATTCAATGAAATGATTGATGCTCCATACACATAGTTCACACATACTCTTCTCTCTTGTTTCTCCTTACACACCATTCTTGATCTAGGCAAGATGTGCATTTTCAGGTCCTGAAATATTCAGAGCTTGAACTTGGTCTTCCCGATTAAAGGATTGAGCCACCATCACCAAGTTAGCAGTCTGATTGCTTGAAGGAGATCCCTTGTTGACATAGGTCACCGGAACCATGGTTCGTTCAAAATTCTCTCTTCGATCTGGCTTTGGGAATTCCCTTGCAAAATACCCAGGCTCATGGCAGCTGTAACATCGCAGTTTTCCTTTGTTGAATCCCACTTTCTTGTCGGAATTCACACTCTAATTGTTCTTTCTTGTTTTCTTGGAGAACTGCTTTGCGCTGAAGACCGCCATGGCCATCTACCATGTAATGTCGATCTCTTCCACATCCTCAGGATGGATTTGGTCTAGGTCAGCAAATGAGAGTTGTAGAGAGAGTTCTCCGGCCACAAAAGCATTGTAGCAGTTTACCAAACCAGTGGCGAGGGCCAAATTTTCTTCCTTTTCTTTTAAAGATGAAACTTGAGTACTGATTCCATGAGAATGAAACTGGTGCAGCTGTGGATGAACCAACACTAGAACCAACTTGTTGAGCTAAAGTTTGAGGTTGAGGAAATTGAATGTGTTGCATTTGAGGTGTAATGTATGAGGTGGGCTGCTGAGGCACATAGGGTTGAACTTGAGGAACATGAACTTAAGGAGCTTGAGAAGTAGAAAAGCTTGAAAAAGCAGTGTTGTTGGTGGTTTGGATCCCAAGATTTGTTGTGGAGCATGAATTGACATGGTTAATCTCCCTTTGCTTATCATCGATATCACAAGCCTTGATGATCGCCATCGTTTTAGCCAAACTCAAACGGTTCAAATCTTTGGTCTTCTTAATCACTGAGACATTCATATCCCAGGATTTTGGCAGAGAGTTCATCAGCTTTTTGTTGATTTCCAATGTTGTAACCATTACACCAGCAGAGCTCATTTCTGTGGTGAGTGTGATAAACCTTTACAACTGATTCTCAAGTGTTTCTCCCAAGACATAGTTAAACATATTGAACTTTTGTCGCAACATGTCTTGACGACTCTATTTCATGTCTTCGTTGCCTTCATAGACTTCTATCAGTGCTTCCCATAAGGCCTTTGCTGATGTATACTCACGGAAACCTTGAGCGATTTCCAGAGATAATGCCATGGAAAGTGTAGCAAGAGCCTTTTCCTGCTCATCGACTCTCTCAAAATCATCATCGGTGTAGTTCTCAACTTACTTATCAATTATGGTTGCTTCTTCCAATGTAGTTGTAATGTGGATTGGTCCTCTAAGAATACTTCGCCATATCCTGAAATCCTTCATTTTGATGTACTTCTCGATCCGATATTTCCATTCTGGAAATCCTTCTGCAGATAACAATCGTGGAATTCGAGAAGTGGTTCCCATAATCGCATCCAATTCATGGTGAGCTGACATGCTTTGATTCTTTTTTTTGTTTTGTTTTGTTTTTTTTAAATTTATTTGAAAAACAAATAAAAGGATAAAGTAAATAGCTTTTCGGTTTCTGAATGATGAGGCTTTTCGGTTGAAGAACAGTTTTTGGTTTCGGAAGATTGAACCGAAAACTAACAGTTTCAAGGAAAAACTCAAATTTTTGATTCGATTTTGATTTCCACACACTTGAAACCTTAAACACAACTTCCAAACAGCTTAGATCTGAGCATAAATCAATTGAAAATACGTTTTCGGTTGATGAAGATTGAACCGAAAACATCAAGTTTTCAATTGAAAAACTGAAATCCAAGTAGATCTCTATTCCACACGATGCAAACTGTGATCTGATCTTCAAAACTCGAACAAAACAAGCTACAAAAGACCGAGAACTTGAAGAACATGACTGTGAAGCAGAAAATTGAGTAAACACACTTGATTGACACCAGTTTGTGCTCTGATACAAATTGTAAGTTCCTTGATGGAAGGATCTTCACCAATGATCAATCAAGCATAAGAAAACAAAGAAGAAATGGAGTAGAAGATGAATGAAACTGAGCTTGCATACGATTAATCACTTCAAATCGTCTGTTACTAGGATTGAAAACAGTTTTCAGTTGGCGGACCGAAACCGGTTTCCGGTCATATCTTGACCAAAAACTTTTCTAGACCGAAAACATTAAACAAACACAAAATAACTCCAAAATACATTGACAAATGCCCTAACTCATCCATACATTGATGCCTAGCCCAAACCATATATATATATATATATATATATATATATATATATATATATATATATATATATATATATATATATATATATATATTGGCCCTTCAGCTTCCATTGAGACATTCCACACAACAGGGATTATCATGGCAGACAGGTCCAAGTTTGATTTTATCGGTTCGATTCTGGAGGCAATGTTTCGTGATGTTCCTCCATCAAGTAAGATTCTAAAAGGACATTGTACTCTTACTACTCCAGGACCTCATCCTCTCACTGATGAATTCCAAGCCATTTTGGCTGAGGCTGATAAACCCAAGAAAGGGGGCAAAGGGTCTAAGAGACCTGCCAAGAAAGATTTTGTGAAAGAAGGACCTTCTGCATCTCTGAAACCTCCATCTCAGAAGCGAAAGGCTCCTACAACTTCTACTGCTGAACCTAAGCGAAGGAAACAACCCGCAAGAAGGCGAAAGTCTCCAAATCCAACTCCTTCTCAGAGTGAAGGCGAAAACTCAGATTCTGGGACTGAGTCAGAGATTCGCATTGAGGAGGATCCCCCTGTTCGCACTGAGGAAGATGAACCCATTCACATTGAAGAATAGGAACACGTTCGCACTGAGGAAGGAGAACATGTTCGCACTGAGAGTGAGGTAACTCCACCAATTAATGATTATGTTCCTTCTCCTCCTCCCTCACCAAAAACAACTACTTCTGTACCAATAACCATTGCTCCTCTCCCAACTATATCATCCCAATCACCCACAATGATTTTAGTGTCCATACCCATTTTCACAAATTCCACGATTCCACCCCAACCCTCTTCTGCACCTGAATGTTCGGTCAAAGTATCTGATACGGGGGCTAATACTTCAGGTTTTTCAACCCATGTTACACCACCCATCTCTCCCATTCGCACTGATGATCCGGAAATGCTTTTCGGAGATGATGATGATGAAGATTTGGAAGCGTTCTCTTTAAGTCCTTTTCAAATAAGGATTGATAATGACGATGATGTTTCTACTTCAAAAGTTGAGTTCAAGTCTATTCATGAGAAGCTTGATCAGTTGTTTCTCGCATCTAACGCTTCTACTTCTGAAGCTTATTCGAAAGTTGTTGTTGAAGCAATCCTTGAGCGAGTCACAAAGGAGCATACTGCCAATTCTTCTACTTTCTCTAAGGCAGTTTCGGATTCTGCTGCTGTTTGCAAGGATACAACTAAAAAAGTCGATAAACTAATTACTGATACAAGGGTATTCATGGACGAATACCAGGTTACCTACAACAACAACACCTGAGCAGCGAACAAGGCTATTCAAAATTTGGGTGCTATTTTCAAAGCAGAAAAGGCAAGCTTTGCTGAACTTCGCACCGACTTCAAGTTCGATCTTGAAGCAGTCCAGGCCTCTGTTGATGCGAGACTCTCAAAGCTTCAGGCAGACTTGGAAATGGAGAGCAAGATCATGGATGCTCTCGCACTCAAAGAGGAAAAGTGTGAAGTCTTGGAAACCAAACTTCACTACACTCAAAAGAAGTTCAATGATTTGCTAGTAGGAAAAGCAGTCATCCACAGTTGCATTTCTGATGTTAACGAGCTGCTATCTGATATCATTGAGACCCGTGATCCTATGATTGCTATCACCGTCCGAAAGCATCTGCTTGAAAAGCTGAGACCGGTGTTCGCAATGTTGCACTGTTTGGAGGGTGTTTCGATGCCGATGTCATTTCCGAAACAAGGAGGAGAAGGGAGCTCAAAAGTTCATACAGAGGATGTCAAACCCAAAGTTTCAGTTAAACCTCCTTTCATCAAGCAAGATCCAAAAGACAAGGATCTGTTATTCAGCAACGAACCCATCATTGATCACAGTGAAGACGAAGAGCCTGATGAAGCTGAGCTTCAAAGGCGGAAGGCTCGTGAGACAGAGATTGACGAACATGCTCGCATCGTCAGAGAGGATGACGAAAAAAGAAAGAGTTGAAAAGGAAGCTCAGGCCACTCTTAAAAGTAAAATGCTATTATTTTCAAAGTGGACCCTGAAGCGCATGCAGAACGAAGCTATGGATATGCCAAGTCAGTATTGGTTGGATCCTATTGCTTCCTTTGATGTTCAGAATTCACAGGATTCACAGTTTGACCTTCCCATCACACCGAAGGCGTTCAGGTTTCGTGACTTCATAAAGGTTGCCAGTGTTCCTTTCTCGGATAGCATCGGGTATCAACTGTTGTTTTCCTTATAATTGTAACATATGAAGCCCCAGTTCGAGACCTGGAGTGCGAGCAAAATTGTAGCTGTGAAGGTTACTGGATGATCGAGACTGAAAGCCTCCCTGATGTGAAGTTTAAAGTTGCGAGAGGATCTGCACGTCAAGCCTGCGAATTTACTCACGTAGATCTGCCATGCTTGAACCCCCATAAATGGATGGTGATTTTCAACATTTTGCTGTGAGAAAAGGAGAAGTACGAACCGGTGTTTGCCCATCTTCAGATTATGATCAAGTCTTACATTCAGGAAGTTGGGTCGATGGATGTGGCAATTATTGCGGTTCTAAGACAAAAACCAAGTGTTGTTCCAAAAGAAGCTCTGAAAGACTTCTAGAAGCTCAAGCCCGGAAAGATTTACAAGGAAGGATGGTTTGTAGTTTACACTGCGAGAGATCGTCCAAGTGTAGATCGTCGCAAGCTATACTTTCATCTTGAAGACAAGCACCTGTTTGCTACTTCTTGTCTGGAATTCATTTTGGAACTTGTTGCGAAGTCACTACTAGAAAAACAGCCTTTTGGGACATGCAATGTGTGTCATAAAACGCTCAGACGACGCGCAAATGCGTGTCAAGGAAGGCCCTGTCATAACGAGAGACGACACGCTTTTGCGCGTCGTCTATTTACGACACGTATTTACGACACACATTTACGACGCGCGTTTACGACATGCATTGCATGTCAAGGAAGGCCCTATCATAAAAGAAGATGACACGCTTTTGCGTGTCGTAACCTTACGACGCGTGTTTAAAACACGCATTGCATATCATTAAAGCCCCTGTCATAAAGAAAGACGACACACATTTTTGCCTGTCATAATTTTAAATGTTTTAAAAATTATATATTTTGATAGGTTTAGTAATTTTTCAAATTAAATAACACATTAAAAGTCTTATAATACAAAATAAAATACAATAAATAAGAAAGATATTTCATTCTACTAATATTTCAAATACAAATTATCATTCCAACAGTAAGTAAATGTAATACATTGCTAATATTGCAAAATATTTATTATAGAAAAGCAAAACATGTAAAACGTTAAAAGGAACCCATGAGTAATTTATCCTTTGAAAATCTTCATGGTAACTTTAAGTGTTGCAACCTCACCATGGTATTGAACTTCGCCACATCGACCTAAGAAAAAAATTGCGTATAAATATCAAAAAATAAGATAGGAGCCAATCATTCTATGACACAAGGAAAAATATCACTAGAGAACTGTGAAAAAAATATGAAACAAATGAATGAAAGTGCGTTGCTATTTCTTTAATACTTACTGCATAGAGTAAGACTTGGTCATCATCCATAGTTTTGAAGGACATTGATGTCTGCCTATGTTGCACACGAGAGGTATGTTAATAAACAAACCAATGAAGGCACGTTGCTATTTCTTGCATTTAACACAAACTAATACAAATCGTGTAGAATCTCCTAATTTATATAGGTAATCTTCCAAACTCATTTGATACATGATCGCAGTCCAAATAAGATGATGGGATTAAAATTTAAAATAAGGTTTTCAGTTGTAGATTATTTGTAACCTGAGCATCAGATAAGTAAATTCTCGGATGATGTGGAGTGGCATCTTGTTCCATAACTCTCAGTTCTTGAGCAGCACTTTCAAATACCCAATCTGGTAGAAGAATCATGTCCACCAACACCTGGAAAGATATACATTTGGTATTTAAGGGTTGACCAAGTCAAAAGAAAAACGTAGGAGAAATATCTTACGGTAAGATTTTTAACATAATATCCTAATAGTTTAACGACCCAATTTATTTAGACAAGAACATACCAAGAAATGAATCTAGCACAATCAATTATATAGATATTAACAAGATAATATAAAAAGAAAAACAAAGGTTACCCCATATTCTAAAAACTAAAATTTTGACTTTTAGGTTTTCAGGTAAACTTACCCGCATCCTAGACGCATAATCTTCAGCTGCCCTAAGAAGCTCGAGTAGTTGAACAATAGCATCAAGAGCATCTGGAGCCCATGAAGGTGGTGCTTCTAATAATCCAAGAAGAAGTCTTCGAGTAGCACTTGGACTAGCAATAGCATAGTACCTATGGAAGAGCCTTGCATAAGGCTCTAAAGCGGGAAGCCCTGTAACAAGATGCTCATCCATGGCTGTTGTTGGAGGAGGAAGTAATAGAGCAGGAACAACAGCTGCAGATAGAGTAGCGGTTTCATAACAAGCAACTTCCTCATCACATACACTTAAAATTACACCTGCGCCATTAACTACCAGGGATAACAACATGCACAAAACTCACAACCTGACTTGCCAATGCTAGATGTTTTGATGTAATTGACTTTAAACCAAACACATGGAAAATGCCAATTAAACTGGATTTAATATTTTTTTAAACAAAAAAAAAGGTTACCTGCAAGGCACCAACACTAAGAAGAAGCTGACAAGCCCTTGTGTTGAAAAATTTCAACATTTCCAGAACACGATGAATAACTTCAAATGAAAGTGCTGGCAAAACAATATTCATATCAATGTACTCTGATAACATCTTCAACAGGAGTAATCCACTAAAAAACAAAAATATATCAATATTCTATAATTCTACACCAAATTCATATATATAAATTAGGTTAGTTTACAGTCGATTACTAACCAGTTTACCTTGGTGTAGATGGCATTAACTATGGATGCTTTCCAGATCCACGTGAAGAAGCCATTACTAAACACAAAATTTTACTATTGTGTTAATTTTTATTATCCTTCTTTCAAAAGTTGTATAAAAAAAACTTTTCCACTTACCAAGAGAAGGTGGCTTCAGTTCCCCTGCATCGTATTTTCCCATAACACCCCCACACCTACATATGTTAAATAAGTAAGAAAAGGTAATAGTCATGAAAACACACAAAAAGAACTTTTTTTTAATAAATTAAACAAGCACTTACCAATGAAAGTAGTCGCTTCTGATACCTAAAGGTGCAACAAGCAATAAATCAGTGCTCCAAGGAGACATCTTTAGGGATCTTTTCATTTCCCTCCCCCTGTTTCAAAAATAAATAAATAAAATGTACCAGGACCTTCTATTTTCTTTATGGCTCATAATTATGTGAAATTATAAAGTAGAAACTACCATCCACCTGATTCTTGATCCCATCAGTTGAACTTGATGCACTTTTTTCTCCATATAAGCATGCCCCAAGAAGAACACCTGCATGATGAAGTTTCCATTAGTTCAATATAATATTGCCCCAAACCCGAAAAAGTCATATGCAACTGTTCTTTCTGGATTTCTGGATTATGTCTAGAATATTTGTATGATGTATACACAAAAACATTCTATACATAATAAATACTATATGCTAATCATCTACCTTTCTTTATCTCCAAAGAATCAACTATACAAGACAAAATGAAACATACGTTTACAACTACCATTAAAAAAATGAACAGCAAAAAGAAGTTTGACAAGTAATATCCAACATTTCATATTGCTATCTAATTGTAATTATGAAAATCAAGGACCATGAAGACAGAACAACATTTAGAAGCAAAAAAGATTAATAGGATAACTTAATCCTATGTACAGCTCATCTAATGTTAACTATGAAAAGGATATCATGTTATTGGCCAAAAAAACTTATGATATGTACCACTAATTATGTTCCATGATCCATCAGCAATCTCATCAAAAAGTTGGGTCCACCCCCATGATGAATACCCCACAAAAAGCCAGTAATCAGTCATTCAACGATTGTGTAACTTGAGATTTTATATTAAATTGATTGTGGCCCATTGATCAAGGAAGTAGATGTCTAGTAGAACTTCATGGTGTTCATCGTTTCCAGAAGATTCTCGAGTTAAGGAAACAAGTGGGAGTTCATGTGCTATGACAGGACCACCGTAAGATAGTGGTGCCTCCTTCAGGGAATCCAACCCTTCCTCGAGTTGTGTGATTGTATCCTAGCTGATGTGTTTGTTTATGATCAGACCTTGAAATACAGTAGTTGTGTTGACTTTTACAATGAAGATTTTGGATTTGGAAAGTGGATTTATACTCTGAAGCTTTTAGGTTGCAACAACTAATGTGTTTGTTTATGATGGTAGTATTTCTTGTACAGATCTAGTAGGGTCGTATGGTGTGTGAGGTACGATGTTGTTTTTGGTGTCTGACTTGTGTGTATAGGAATAGGACCTATCTTTTAGTAGAATCTCATTGCTTTCCTTTAAATAAGACTTGTTTTTGTTGACTGACTTGTGTGTATAAGAATAGGACCAATAATGTTCGGTTATATCACTTGTTGCATCTGCATTATCATCAATCGGTTTCAAGTTGCCACCTAGCACCAGACCCTGAACAATAATTTTAGTTAGTGGATGATTAAATTAATTCAAAACAAACAAACAAACAAAGTGTAAAATTTCACTATATTGACACACCTGCAATAGAAGCTTGTGGACTTCATAAACGTTTTTAACATTATATTCTGTAAGATTTTCAACAAAAATCAATAACTTAATAGTTTCAATCCATACTGCAATGTTTACTTTAACACTTTTTTTGATAATTTCTTCAAGGCTTTATATAAATTTACTTATTATTAAATTACATAAGAATTATTTATGAATGTTGTTCAAAATAACCCCTTGTTGAAGAACCCACTTCAGATTGCATCCTCTACTTGATATCCCAATTCCTTATTAAACTATTAAGATTCATATATGTAACATTTTTTTATATAAAGATTTAACAGTTTAAAGTTTAAAAAAAATGTGATTAGCTTAAATAGTTAGCAACTCTGCAGTAACAGATCACAGATGTGACCGTATTGCTGGAATAATTAGCAACTCTGTGGGTATGTCATTTCTTTCTTGAGTTGAGTCAGAAGAAAAAAATCAGAGATATCCAAGAATTTAAGATCAGACCTGTTGTCTATGTCGCTCTTTAGTAACAAAATGCTGCATCGGGTATGGCCCGCATCATCAGGTTTCAAATGGGTTGTTACTTTGTTTTTTCTTTTTTCCATGTGGGGTACCAGTTAATGGACTTGAATTTTCCAAAACGTAATCAAGCATGTGTTGTACCATTGATGTGGAAACCTGTTTATAGCTTAGTAATTCAGATTTGACCCAAGATGGATGTACATGATTCCTGAAATAAAGTTAAGCTCCATGATTCCCGAGATGAAACCTAATCATTTTGAAATTCTAAACCAGTTATAGACTTTGTTGTAGCTATAATACTAATGTTACCTTATTACATCATTATAACGTTTTATTACAACTTTCAAAATTTTCTACATTAAATGAAAAATTCAATATGTTGTTTTAATGTTGACACTTGAGAGTATGTCTAAGCTCCCTATTTTGAGGACATCAATACAAAGAGTCTAATGGAATAATTGATGCAAAGATGTATTGCAACAACCTTTATACTCTCAGAGTTGTAATCCATCCCTAACATCATACTCTCATTATTTCCCTAATTGGAACAGGAGAAGGGGAAAAATTATCCCATGGAGAACCAGAGCGACCCATAGGAGTATTGCCACCATAACAAGGAGAAGGTAATCATACATCAGATGAAGCACAAAGTAACATTTGTGATGGTGAAGGTATGGAAATAAAACAACAAAAAAACAGAAACCCTAACCGACCTTGGTCGTTGAGATGATGAGGGAGATTTTACCTTGACGCAACACCCTCCATGGTGTCAAGCTCAATCTCTGCAGCCCTACGATCTGCCATAATCTGATCCAAATCTCTCTCGTCTTCCAAAGAATCGTCTAACCCAACCGACATGAGAGTGTGGGGAGGTTTCAAGAAGAACGGAGCAGAAGCAACAACACAAAATTTAACATTAGGTATCGAGGGCTAATCTAGTTCGATTAAAAAGGTTATAAAACTCATAATAAAGGAAGACAAACCTGTGGAACAAATAAAGAAGCAGAATGTTGATGGTGATTGACCATGGAGTTTCAAGACCTTGACTGTAATGGAGCTGTTGTTCTACTTGATATGGAAATTACTCGAAATTTGTAGTTGTGATACAACTCTTCTATTGATTGAGAGGCTGAGAAAGTACTTGAGGAACTGAAGATCGAGAGAAGTAGATGGAGGGTTTATGAACTGAAGCCCTGGTTCCAATAATAGTCGTGTTCTAACAATTGTGCCCCTTTGATCAATTTCATGGCCTGGTGACCAAAAAACTTTTGATTTCACTAAGAACCGGAACCCTAGTTCCAACAATAGTCGATTTTTGGTATTTGATTGTGAGAGAGAGAGAGAGAGAAGAACGATTGAAAGAAGGTAGAGGAGAGCATGGCGACTTTTCAAACTTTTGGAATTTCATTTCCCCCGCAAACTTCTAAAACGAGTGTTTATGAAAAAAAAATATATAAAGCGACGTGCGCACACGACACACATTTTATCATATGCGCCCTCCTTATTTTTTTTGGACACCAATTTTAGGGCACGCACAAATGTGTGTCCTCTATCCTTCAAATTTTATAAGATATGACATTATTTTTAGGACGCATTCTTTTGTGTATCGTAAATCACTGCTTGTCATTGTTTGCGCGTCATTAAAGGCTGTTTTTCTAGTAGTGAGTATAAGGGAAACAACAAAGATGATGTGAAGTGTTTCACTGATGTGATCACTTGGTATATTCATGTTCACAAGCTGCTGCTGAGTTTCATTCCTAAAGTCTATGAAGTGCAGAAGCAAATCTTGAATTAACATGGCCATGGTTTCACTTAACGCAAAGGGGGAGCTTATTGAAGATATTGTGTTGCGTTATTGGGCCTATGTTATTTGGTCTATTTTGTAATCATGGTTTGGGCCTGTCCAACCGTGTTTGTCTTTCTAGGGTTTAGTATATAAGGTGCATGCATGCATCCTTGTCTTTCTAGGGTTTGTCTTTCTACAGAGGAAGTTCTTAATCAAGCTCTTCTGAGGTGTGACTATATTTTAATCATTTGACATACGGATTGATTCATTGATTGTTCTAGTATTTATTGTTCTTGTTTATTCACCTGTTAAAGATCTAATCGATCTAAAGAGTTCTTAACTCATCGTTGTCTATTAAGTTAATGAAAAGGATTATATCTAAAGTTTCGAACCTTGTTCTTTAGGGATAAAGCTCTTAATGTGAAAATGGCTTCCTGGCATCGACCAAAACGTAGCCAAGGAGGTCCTATCATGTGGTGGTATCCTGCATGTCGAATTTTTTGTCTTGACATGCCTATGACGTGGCCAAGAGGTCTCAACGGTGTAGTTGAGCGTTGACTTTTGTTAATCATTGACTTTTGGCCGGTTTGACCTTGGATTAAACTTGCAAGTTTTGGGTTGAGGATTGATCAGAGCAAGGAGTGAGAGTGTTGTTGTGCTTCTCTAGTTCTACGATTAATGTGATTTTTCTCACTATGCCACATATGACATTTTATATCATTTACATGATAGGATAGATGTACTATTAGAGTACGAGCATGCTAGTTGATCTGGATAATTCCTTGGTATGTATGTGAAGTATAGGACACTTGGTGTCATGTTGTGCTAGACTTTCTTCATGACTTGTAACACTCGATTCAAATACCTTTCAGTTTAGACCCATTGGTGTGTTGATGTTTTGTAGAATTGGTCCTTAGGGGGCAGAATCACCAACTTTAGGAAAGTTGGAGTACGTTGGGCGTACTCCTTATACGCTAGGCGTACTAGCCGATGGTTGTCGTGGAGCTCATCCACGTACGCAGGGCATACATGGAGTACGCTTATCGTATGTGAGCAAGTTTGAACCCTAATTTTAGGTCTTGCACCCTATCTAATCCATATTATAGCCTCATTTGATCATTTCTAGACCAGCCTCCACATCCAAAAACCCTAAATTCATTTCATAGCCTTTTGTTGGTGCTTTTGAGCTCCTGTGAAGCTTTTCTAGTGGTATTTTGTGCATCTTGAAGGGGAAGGAGAAGGTTGAAGACTCATCCTTTAGAGAGGAGCTTAGAGATCCAACCTTAGCACCTCCATTTCGTGGCTTGTGAGGTATAAAGCTTATAGCTTGTCAACTCATTTCATAGATCTACCCCTTGGCTTGTTTTGGCTAATTTGGTCCCCCTTCGTTGGTGCTTGTGAGCTAAGGTCGTTTATGGAGCTTATCCTTGTAGATCTGGGCAAATTAAGGGTTTCTTAAGCATAAAGGTGCAAACTTTATGGTGGTTTCGGTTTCATGCATGTGTTAAGTCATTTATTAAGCTCTTTTGAGCTCTAGAGCCCCATTAAGCCATGCTTGCATGCAAATTTGGCAATTTTACGTGATAAACCACCTTAAGGAAGTCAGATATGAGTTTGGGTTGAAGTCTTAATCGATTAAGAGCTGAATAATGGAAGTTGGCCATGTTGGTGGAGTACTCTGGATGTATAAGCAGGTACGCTACGCGTACAATCCCTAAAGCGAGTACGCCAAGCATATGAGCTGAGTACGCCCCGCGTACTCAGTAGATTGGGCTTCAAACTGTTGGGCTCACATTCATGGGCCCGTTTTTGGACCTTGGTAGTCTTGGCCCTTGTTGGGCCATCACAATTCTATTTTTGGGCTGATGCTTTTTATTGGACTCCTTTGGTTGAAGGTCGATGAAGGAATTTGGGCTCGATTTGGAAAATTGGGTCATATTTCGGCTTTGGGTGATTATTTTGGAAATTGGGCTTTTTGGATAGTTGGATTAGGCTTTGGCCTTTGGCCAAGTTAGAAAAGGGTAAAAAGGTCTTTTACCTAGGGTTGTGTTTATTTAAATAAATTAAAAAATCAAGGGAAAAATAGTTTTTTAGGTAAAATATGGACCAAACGCATAACAAAAACAAATAATATGGATCTTCCGAGTTCAAAAATATAAGTTAGGGACCAAACACACAAATTACTGTTAACCATAACGACCATTCGTGTAATTTACTCAAAAAAAAATAACTCATAGAAATATGTAACCGAGGTCACAACTTATAAAAAATCTTAATGACTTAAGAGTTCAAAAGTGGTTCCAAAAGAAAATGAAATAAAGTGGGCCCATCGTCATTTCCATGACCAAAAACGGAAGCTAATTTTTTTTTTTCATAACCCCCAACATAACCCATTACTGATTACACTCAACAATTACTATTAAATAATAACAATAATAAAACACAAAAATTAATTGGGTGGTATCTTGCACAAAAACTTTATCCAATTTCAAACCAATCACATATAAAGTACAAAAACATGAAACGAAGATCTTGGTAAGAAATTTTACGGCCATAAACGTATTACAGTGGGAAAAAAAACATCGCTGCATAAAACAACCTTAACCCTTACTGGCAACAAACTTGACGCAATTTGTTTTATAATTTTAGACATACTTTTTCTTAAACCTTTTGGTAAAACTTTATAAAAAAGTTATTTCCCAACCTAAATGATTTAAATAAATTAGAACTTGGACTAAAATGGATCGTGCTATTTTGGGTGGAGGATAACAATTGAATTTCTCCTCTCAACAACCCCAGTTATGTTTTATTTATTATTAATAATTAATAATGGTTTCCTTAAACACATATCTATATTCATGGAGCAAAAAAAGAACTTCAACCCAAATACTATAATCTTGTTCAATTTTCTGACAATTGAACTACTTCCGATTAAACAATGTCGATGAAAACTTTTGTTCATTAAAAAAAAAAGATTTAAAAAATGAGAATGTAAAAAGACAATTCAATATATATTGTGCCTCTCATACCACTTGTTACTATAATACTATAAACCATAGATGGAACAATATTATTGAATCATCAAGATATAAAAGAAATACGTACTTTTTGTTTATTGATCAATTGTGACGTCTTCTTGATGCGGAATTCGGTCGACAAAGTAAAACTTGTGTAATGGTCTTCTTTAACAAAGACTCTTAGCATTTCTTCAAGCAATCTATGCTGATGGGATCAATGATTATGCGAGAGATTGATTTGTATTCGGCAAAATGTGAAAGTGATTCGTACACAAAAGTGTTTTTTTGTCATACATAACGTTTATGCATTATATAATTCTACAATACAACATTTTAAATCACTAATTTTTATGTATGAAGAAAAAATGTTATATACATGTCAAATGTTGGGAATCATCCACTATTTATATATAAATATTAGAGTTTCCATTAAACTCTAATTTATAAAACTAATTAAATGACAATGAATAGCCTTTTATAACATATCAAGCATATAATGCACATTTAATAGAATATTAATTTTTAATATATTTTATGAATAATTAGATATTAGAAATTACTAACACTACCATATGTTCATCAAAATATAATATATCTCCAAACAGGGACGACTCAACGAGATTGAGGGCTCTAAGTCAACCAAAAATTTGGGGCTTTTTTGTCTAAATTGTACTTCAATTCTATAAGTATAAAAGTGAAGGTTATTTTTTTCTATTTAAACTTCCATACTTGCATAGTTTTAATTAAATAGAGAACTCAAACTTATAGGATTATTTTGAATATATACAACTCTAACATGGAAATCAAATGAACAAGCCACATGCATAGAAAACGATCAATAACCAACATTCTTTAGCTTCAAGTTACATAAACAAAGGGACAAAGAAATCGAAAATCACTAAATCAAACTTCCAGTGTTATAATTAAAAGGACAACATTCCTTAGCTTCAAGCAGCAAGCCAACAACTCAAAATATGAGTGGAAACACTAACACAAAAATCAAAAATCAATGAGAAACAAAGAAACCGAGCATTAATCAATAAACAAAAAACAATGGAAAATTAGATAATGGGAAAAATTAACCCTAATCCTCTTTTAATCCTAATAGAAAACCAGATGAAAAAAAAATTAAGTGAAAACACTGCACATACCTTGAGTCAATGAATCATCAGAGATTTTTGAACAATGAAGAATCAGAGAAGCGGAGAGTGGAGAATGAAAAAATTACAGCGGTTCAGGGAGCCTTTCAGTGTTCAAGAATCGAGATTGTAGAAGCCCAAAATTGATAATCAATATTCAAAGTGCGAGAATGGAGAAGGAAGGAAGAAGAATAGAAGTGTGATTGTCGCTTTTGATTTGAGTCGTCAGGCGTGCATATCAGTGAATGGAGGCATACATATCAGCGAATGGAGAAGAAGGTATCAAAAATCGGACATTAAAGGATTTGGGTAAGTAGGGGGCCCTTTACAAAATGGGGCCCTAAGCCCTTACTTAACTTTCTAATACATTGAGCCGGCCGTGTCTCCAAAATATCACCCTCACCATTTTATCCAATACTCACCTTCTCTAAGTAGCTCTCTTCATTATTACTGTTATACGTGTATATTGGATAGCTATAAATAAACTTATAAAAATCAGATAATCAAACTCAATTTAAATATATCATTATTAATATGTTATTGTCTATTTTAGACAAGTTACCAGATTTTAGGGTTGCCATGAGCCCACATGAGAATTGTGAAGGTTTCAGGGTCTTGAATTCCCAAACTTTCGTAAAGTGGAACATCTTTATTTGGTCCCATATCGCCATTAAAGATTTTGTCGAGGATGTTTTTCAATTTTGTTTCTAAAGGGAGGTGAATAAGAGTTTCGAAGTTCGGGTGAGAACCCATTATAGTTACTTATTGATAAGTTTTGACATAAAATAGCCCATTAACTAATTCAAATATCCAATAAATATTAGAAAGGAAAATAAAAAAAGATAAATGTGGTTATATTGATTTTTTGACATTAAATAACCCAAAAATTTCTAGTTTCAATAAAATTATATATATATATATATATATATATATATATATATATATATATATATATATATATATATATATATATATATATATATATATATGGGAAAACCGAATATGTGGTTGTCATGTATGTAATATTAGGTATAGAACCATCAAAATTGACTTCATTTTGATTAATTAACGCTACTTTTTTCATTGTTAGCTTCTTCCTATTACTTTTGGGTTCATATTATTTATGATTTAGTATTTTATTCCCAACATCTATGCATTTCAAATGTATTGTTTATATTAGACTCACTACAAAAAAATATGTCATTTAGTGGCACACAAAAAGTGCCGCTAAAAGTCCAAAAAAATGCCACTAAAGGTTTCTCAAAGAATCATCGGCACGCTTAATAAATGTCACTAGAAACGTTCCTACTACAACCTTTTAGTGGCACTTTTTGTTATTATTGCTACAGTTTTTAGGCTTTCAGTGGCACTTTTTATTTGTCACAGTAAAACAAAATTCTTTTGTGGCACATATTTTGTGTCACTAAATCTGATTTGATTTAATAATTTATGTTACTTTTAGTTACACATTTTAAGATTTTAATGACACTTTTTTATTTACCACAATAAAAAATAGTGATATTTTTTTATGTGTCACAGCAGAAGAAAATTTTTTGTTGCATATATTTTATGCCATTAAAAGCTCATGTGATTTAAGAAGTATTTTTAGTAGGCTTCATAACTTTCTTTGACACCTACAATATGTACACTTGCATGGTTCTTTTTGATGTGTTATAGGAAGAAGTTTATTGGGTTTTTTAATGAACAATTTCAACCTTTCACTACATTTTTCTATATTAAATTTGAGTATGAAGGCTTATAGGTAGTTGATAATGTATTCTTACACATGGTTTGTGGTATAAAATTAAATATCTAAAACTCAAAAAAATATGTACAAATCTTACCAAATAGTCTAATAGGGGATACAAGAAAGCTGATAGAGAGATTTGATTGCATTTAGTTAAAATTATTTAGTTTTTGATAGTTCTATACCTAATATTAGGTACATAACAGCCATATATTTCCTAAGCTCTCTCTCTCTCTCTCTCTCTCTCTCTCTCTCTATATATATATATATATATATATATATATATATATATATATATATATATATATATATTAGGGGTGAGCAAAACCAAACTGCAACAAAAATTAACCGCATAAACCGCAACCGCAATAAAAACCGATGGTGAAGTTTTCTGTTTTTCAAAAACCGCAAATTTGTGGTGCAGTGCGGTTATTAGTTTTAAAAAACCGCAAAAAAACCGCACCGCACCGCATATATTATATACAACTTTTTTTTAATTAATTAATATATATTAAATATTAAACATAAGACAAGTTTCATGAATGAAAGATGAATAAAATACTAGAAGATAAATGTATGCTTTTTTTGTTATGTTTAACTTTGAAAAATAGTGAAATTAGAAATTTTAAGAAATATATTGTTAATTACTACCGATTTGACGTTTTAAGATATTAATTGTTTGTGCTTTAAGTTAACTGTCTTATACATTATAGTTTTTTTTATTATTACAACTAATATGTTTGAACTCTTAAAACCGTTTGAACTCTAAATTGTGGTTAAAAACCACACAAAATAACTGCACCAAATTCATGCGGTTAATAACCGCAATACAAAAAAACAAAACCGCACCACAAAAATAACCGCCTAACCGTACCAAGCGGTTTTGAAAATGGATTAACCGCATTTGCGGTTAGTAGTGAGGTTTTGGCTAATAACCGCACCGAACCGCACCGCGCTCACCCCTAAATTATATATATGGAAAAATAAATATACCCTTAAGCTTAGGTACCCAAACAGACTCAAATACGTTGTTTTGTTTGCTATATTCATTATAATGTTTTTAAACTTCAACCCCTAATTTGATTTATTTTCAAGATTTTCGAAATTTCACTATAATCTTTCTCTTAGATCACATCTCTTTGTCAAACACCTACTATGGCTTTATATATTATAGTTGAAAATGAAAATTATGTAAAATAAAGTTAAATGTATAATTTATAAAAATAATGGAAATAAATCAAGTTAGAAGTTAAATTATAAGCACATTGGACAATTAAAATGTATTTTATGAGACAAAACGACGTAGTATGGTGTGTTTGGGTACCTAAGCTTATATACCCTTAAGAGTATATTCATTTTTCCCTTATATATATAGTGTTATAAGTATCTATTGTGTACATGTAGGATTGATTGTTTACCAATCATTTTTGTTATTTTAAGAAAGTAATTAATCTATATTACATATTGAAAAATATAATGAGTATTAATTAAATCTTCAGCATTTAATATGAATTAATTATTTTATTAAAATAATTAAAATGATTGGTTCAGAATCAATCAGACATACACACAATAGATAGTAGAAATATTTGAATCTAACTCTCTCTCTCTCTCTCTTTCTCTCTCTCTCTCTCTCTCTCTATATATATATATATATATATATATATATATATATATATATATATATATATATATATATATATATATATGTATATATATATATATATATATATATATATATATATATATATATATATATGTGTGTGTGTGTGTGTATGACCCATGTATTATATGGATTAATTAAAAAAATTAAATATAAATGTCTAAATATTTAAGAACTTTGCATTTTTAAGAAAATAAGAAAAATAATGAATTATTAAAATTGTTTTTTTCTCTTTTAAATTTAAATAAATAAACAAAATAAATTAATGAGTTTTAATTTAAAATTTTTTAAATAAAAAGGTAAGACCATTAATAAAATTGATATTCATTTATTACTTAATTATAACATAGACAAAATTACAAAAATGGTCCTTGTGGTTTGCAAAAAATCACAAAGTCGGTCCCTATTAATTTTCTTTTGATGTAAAAGGACCTTGTGGTTTGCAAAACTTGCACAGATGACCATTTGAATAACGTCGTCAGTATTCAGCCGTTAGGGACTGAATCTGTACGGGTATTTTCGTTTTTCAAGTATAAAGGGATTAAATTCGTGACATTTAATAAATCACAGAGACCATTTTTGAAGTTTGCTTGAAAAAGTGAATCAATTGGCATTTATTTTGCGACCACCCCCATTTATTTTAGAGAAGCTTTAACCAATTGAGCTGAATGCTCACTTGGTTATATGTTCCTAAAACTTATTTATATCATAACGAAAACGATAATACATAAATAATAAATAAAGTACAAAAAACAATTTTTTACATACTTTGTTTTAATAAAATAAAATGTATTTTAGTCGTATTATTAAAAAAAGGTTTTTTACAAACAATTTGTATGTATTTTTATGTATTTATTTTACTTAAAATATATTTTTTTATGTCTTTAAAATATACGTTTATGTATAAAATAAGATGTTTTCGTAAAATTAAATTTTCTATTTCTTTGAAATAATAATAATTAACACTACAAATGATATAAATAAAATATAAATTCTTTTCGGTTGCTAGTTCTAAAATTGATTTTTCGGTTAAATGTATTAAAAACAACTTAACAACGATTTTGTTATGTATCTAAACAATTTATATGGTTTTTTTTTTTATGTCAAGAGTAGTATGAATTATCGTTATTTTAACAAAGATATATCACTATTTCTTTTCATCTTCATTTTAACAATACAATTTAGAACTTGTGATTAAAAAGAAATATATATTTTAAATAAGATACATAACCAAATAGGTTTTTTTTATGTTTTTTTAAATTCATATAACCAAAAAAAGATTTTCAAAAAACCGATTTGATCAAACCAAAAACATATTCGGTCGATTTTGCCTTCCAAACAATTTGTATGTATTTTTATGTATTTATTTTACATAAAAAGAATTTATGTCTTTAAAAAATACGTTTTCATATAATATGTTATTATGTTGTATTGGAAGGCAAAATCGGCCTAATATGTTTTTGGTTTGGTCCAATCGGTTTTTTGAAAATCGTTTTTCGGTTATATGTATTTAAAAAAACATAAAAAACCTATTCGATTATATCTTATTTAAAATACGTATTTCGTCTTAATCGCATGTTCTAAATCGTATGGTTAAAATGAAAATGAAAAGAAATAGTGATATATCTTTTTTAAAATAACGATAATTAATACTACTCGTGAAAAAAAACGAATAAATTGTTTAGATTCATAATAAAATTGTTATTAAGTTGTTTTTTATACATTTAACCGAAAAACGGTTATAGAACTAACGACCCCAAAAAATATATATATATATTTTTTATGCCATGACTAGTGTTAATTATTATTAAATGTATTTTACGAAAACATATTCTTTTATACGAAAACGTATTTTTTAAAGACATAAAAAATATATTTTACGTAAAATAAATACATACAAATTGTTTGTAAAAACTATTTTTTATAATAATACGACTAAAATACATCATGTTTTATTTAAAAAAAATTATGTAAAAAGAATGTTTTTTATAATTTATTTATTGTTTATGTATTATCGTTTTTATTATTATATAAATAATTTTTAGAAATATGTAAGCAAGTGAGCATTCAGCTCAATTGATTAAAGCTTTTGTAAAATAATTGGGTGAAAATCGCAGGTTGGAGCCCTCCTCCATTCCTTTAGCCAATTAATCCACTTTTTCAAACAAACTTCAAAAATGGTCCCTATGGTTTATGACCATCTTTGCATGTTTTGCAAACCACAAAAACCATTAACATCAAAAAAAAAATTAATAGGGCCTGACTTTTGACAAACCATATGGATCATTGTTGTAATTTTGTCATTAAAGTATTATTTGGAATTTTATCAAAATATAAAAACCCATAAAATGACATTTTAAAAATAAATTAATTCAAAATAACCACAAAATGACATTTGACAAATTGAACATAAATATAATAAATAACAAAAAAAAAAACTTTCATTTATTAGAAGAGATGAGCAAGAGAAATAGTACTGCCAAACATTCTTTTAACTTTTTCCATATTTTTATACCATTTTCTTTTTTTAATTTCATTCAATGTAACATTCGATATTCACAGTACCAAATATTTGTATGCTGGATTTGTTTTTGAAGATGCCCACAACGAAAAAAACCTCAATTTTTTATTGAAGTTTTGAACAATTTGATCTTTGCAATTCGTGATACAGAAATTGCAGTATGGCATTGAGAAATTCAATTTCGTATCTTGTATTAAGAATTTAATGAATTTATTATTTATTTATTTTTTAAATATAGTTTAGCAGTTATCCATTGTGAAGTTAATGATGATTTCATAGAAATCTAAAGTTTTGAGTTATTTTAGGAATCATTTCCTAATCTGGCTAGATTTATCTCTTTCTACTTAACTAACAACAAGTAACAAAACGATTGGATTTTCAAATAATAAGTAACTAGATCTATAATTTTAACAAAACCTATTTAAGTTTGGGATTTTCTAATATATATCCTAAGGACACATATAACAAATATTAATTAATCATAATTAAATGTGAAATGCATCAATTATGGAGATTATTAATGAATCTTATATTTAATTATGGTAATATTTCTTATAATTAATGTATTTAACATTTAATTATGGTAATAATTGTGATTAATTAATACTTCTTATATGTGCCCTTAGGGCACATATTAGAAAACCAGTTTATAACCCGTGGAATCACGGTTATAAAATTTATTAAATTTTTATAGTAAAAACTTAAATTTATTAATAAATTATTTTAAATATATTTATTAATTAATAGATTCTTTTAGTTATATAAAATTATAATCATTGATTTAAATAAATATATGAAATTATATTAATTTATGATTTGTATTAGTTTTTATTCTATTGTTGTTAATTTAATTTAATTATGGTGAAAATTTTAAATTTTAAAATTTGAAATAGATAATCAATATGTTGACAAGTGGCATACATTAATTAGGAGGGACAATAAGATGACACATGGTAAAAGAAGAATAACATATACATTAATTAGGAAGCCTAATAAGGTGACATTTGTCAAAAGGAGAATAAAACTATTCTTTTATTAGAATAGAGATCCCTTTGAGTTTTATTAACTAATGACTAGCATTTAACAATAAACAAGTCGAATTTCAACAACCCTAAGTTAAATTAACATTTTTCCTATTTGATAAACCCTAACAACTAAAGCATTTCTTGTAGCCAAGAAATCAAATATTTTTCTATCATTATATGGATATGCGAACAAATTTTCCTACGTAGCATTTAAAACCAATGTTTTAAAAACCGGTTTTTTAGTTGAACCGGTATGGCGACCGGTTCACAGTTCAACCGGTTTAACCGGTTCGACCGCCGGATGAACCGGTTTCTATAGTTTTCATGTTTTTTTATTTATTTTCCTACATATACATACATATATAAATTATGAATTTGATACTTATAAGTTCAAACATTAAAAATACACATAAAAATACGTTGTATATGAATTCAAATACATGAAAATAACACATAACCATAAGTTTTAGTGTTTATATCAATCCATATATGTCAGAAAGAAAATAAAATATAATACCGAAACGAATTATAGGTTTAGATGAATACAAACACATCAAAAAACTTTATAATATTTATCATATGTTTTTATTTAGAGAAAACTAAATAGATTTGAAAAAAATCACCAAAGTTTATTATGTAATTATTTTTTTTCATGTATTTTTATTCGGTTTAACCGGTTTATTTTGACCGGTTCAACCGGGTTTTTCTAAAAACCTGTCGGTTCAATCCGGTTGAGAAATCAATATAAAACCGGTGATAGTTGAACCGCTTCTTCTTCCGGTTTCCGGTCCAACCGGTTCGACCGACCGGTTCAAACCGGTTTTTAAAACATTGTTTAAAACCATAAATGTCGCATATGAAGGGTCATTTCTAACCGACTTTACCTTTCCAAAAATTGAATTATTTTTGTTAACTAATCTTAGCTCAAATTAAAATTATCCCAATATACAAATCCTAACAAAATAGTAACTGTTAACCATAGACATCTCAATTTGCAACAAATCACGACTTCACTTAACATTCTTCCGGTAAACAAACCCAAAAATCAAAATTCGACTTCGAACACATTTTAGCAATTAAAATTCGAATTTCAACAAGCCCCGACTCATTATTAAGTACTAAAAATAAACAAATACAAAGTGAAAAAATCACTCTTTACTGGCGGCTGCCGGAGGGGCGGATCGTGGCGACGTCCAGTGGAAAGGGGGGAGGGCACCGGTCAATTTCACACTGGGCCTTGGGGTGCGATGGTGGGCTATTTTTTTTCCTTGATAAACTCAATAGATGAAACCAACATCTAATGGGACACTTCAAACAAATAGTATGTTTTGCACTATTTGATAGATGGGAAATTGACTAATCTAACATATATATATATATATATATATATATATATATATATATATATATATATATATATATATATATATATATATATATATATATATATATATATATATATATATATATATATATATATATATATATATATATATATATATTGAGGATGGTTCAATTGAAAAAAAAAGGTTGAGAATGGGGAATCATCCTCAGCCAATCATTTATTTTTGCCGCAAAAGTCTCCAACGTACCGACGGAAATGGGAAAATAATACACATGTGTTTTCCAACAAAACATGTTTTCTTAAACTATGCTAAACATTACCTTAATATATATATATACAAAAACATAGTTTTTTTCGTTTTTTAAATTTTTAAGAAGTTATTTTTATCGAAAAATGATTTTAAATATACCAAAATTCATGAATTTTTATTCTCTACAAATAGACATCCATATTGATATAGTTTTAAGATAAAATAGAAAAGTTATTTTTTTTATATTTTCAGCTATCGTTATTCATAAGTGAATAAAAATGAATCTGGTTCTTACTACAGTACATTCGTTATTCACTTATGAATAAAAACTATGATTATTTTTTTTTACAATTTAAGTATTATTCATATATGAATATAGCATATACTAAACATAGTATATTCATATTTAAATATTAGACGATGCATTCACTTGTGAATATTACATAGTATATTCACTTGTGAATGTTAGATGATATATTCACTTATAAATATTATATGATATTTTCATATGTGAATATTATATAGTATTACATGGTATATCAAATGAGAATAGTACATAATATATTCACTTGTGAATATTAGATCGTATATTCACTTATGAATAATAGTTGGTGTATTCATATGTGAATATTGCATAGTATATTCATATATGAATATTACAATGTGTTGTCAGAAATATATATAATTTTTATATGTTATTCACATATGAATAACATACAGACTTGCATATTTGTTTTGTCTTTTAATAATCACATATTGATTCAGGTGAGAAAACATATTCATATGTGAATATAACGTGGTAATTTAGTTTATGCATTTCATCAAACAGTTGGAGTGCATACAAGTTAACTTTCTTAAAAATGTGATAAATATGATACTTTGACTACTTAAATCTTACAAAATAGTAGATTGATGGAGAAATATATGAAAATTTCAAACAAAAAATGATTTGATCTTTTTCTAACCTTAATTTCGATGTTTTATTTGATGAACGTTGTTGAATGAATGATACAAATTGAATTTTTTTGTTGATTGTCGATGATGTTGTTCTAATGATGCTGGGAGTATAATTGTGATTGAAGGCTATTATATCATATTTACAAGTTTGTCACTGTGTCCTTTATATTTAGAGGCTAATTAAATGAGTGACTGAGAATGATTCCCCCATTCTTAACCTTTTTTATTTTCTCAATTGAATCCACACACATATATATATATATATATATATATATATATATATATATATATATATATATATATATATATATATATATATAGAGAGAGAGAGAGAGAGATGTTCAAATGAGAACCACAAAAGATTAAGAACCCTTATTAGTTAGTAAATATTTATATGATATTCTTATTAAACATGTGAAAATCCTATTTTTTTTCTTTTTTCGATACAAAAAATGCAAAATTTTAATTTCGCAGTATAATATTTTCATTCTTATATGCTCTCATATTTGAACACACAACTTATATAAATTACAAGTTTATACAGTCTATTTATAATTTAATTCATAAAATTCACAACTTAATACAAACCATTTTATAATAATTCACAAAGTCAAAGAAATCAAAAATTCAAACTCTACTACCACCACCACATGCTGCCACCAACCACCTATACCAGCATCGCAACTATTATTTTCTTCTAAATCAGATCTGTAAACAAAGTCATGCATTAATAACTTAAATAGTACATTCACAGTCTAATAAAACCATTTATTTCACTCATTTTGAATTTAATGCAAAATTATTATTAAAACTAATGTTTTCTTAAACATTTATACAACACAAAAAATAAATATATTAAAAAAAATTACCAAAAAAATTTATACATAAATCATTCATATTTTAAATTGTGAATTTAATATATTAAGCCGTGAATAAAATTTACGTTATTTCAAAAGCAAACAAAGAATTTATAAAATAATCACAACTTAATGTCAATTCATATACAACTTAATACAATCAACTCATAACTTAATACACAAAATTCACAGCTTAATATAGTTAGTTCATAGTTTAAGAAGAAAATACACAGTTTAAAACACAAAAATCACAGTTTAGTACACAAAATTCAAAGTTTATTACACAAAAAGTATGCATCAACAACCATATTTTCAGCTTAACACTCTTTATAAAGTCAATTCAAATTTTATACACAAAATTCATAGCTTAATACAAGTAACTTTATAGTTTCATACACATAATTCACATCTTAATCTAGTCAATTTACAGTTCAAACAGAAAATTCACAGCTTAATACAGTCAATTCGTAGTTTAAAAAGAAAAGTCAAAACTAAATATAATCAATTCACAGTTTAAAACACAAAAATGACAGCTTAGTACACTAAATTCACATTTTAATACACAAAAAGTAGTATGCACATCCATATTATCAACTTATTAAAACACTCATTACAATTAATACATAATTTAATATAGAAAATTCACAAACTAGTATAATAAATTAAAAGTTTAATTTAAAAAAAATTATACATTCACAAGTTAATAGCAGTTAAAACTAAGATTAACAAAATTATACAACAAATGAGAGATTAAAACATAAAATTCACACTTTAACAGAAAAAACAAACAAAAAAAACTATATCATATAGATCTACAACAGAAGCACGTAGAAAAACATGTTATCAACTTAAAACTTTTAATTCATAGTTAAATATAGAAAATTCACTGTTTAATACAAAAAAAAGTATGCATTCAAAAGCATATTATCAACTTAAAAATTTTAATACAATCAATTCATAGTTTAATACAGTTAATTTATAGTTAAATATATAAAACTCATAGCTTAATATAGTCAATTTACAGTTTAAACAACAAATTCACAGCTTAATGCATTTAATTCACAGTTTTAAGCACAAATATCATAGCTAAATACATATACTTCATAGTTTAATATGCATTCACAACTAAATTCATAACTGAATAATTTACCAAATTTTATTAAGGTATTTCATCAAACACATTGTGTGCATTTTTTTTTTTTCAGAACTTCCTTTTGTAAGCACCATACACACACCACATCTAACCTGAAAATGGACAAACACATCAGATCTGATGTCGATTTGGTGGTGTTTTGACCAGAGATAAGAGAGACAAAGACGAAAATGAGTTATAGATGAGAACGAGGCGACACATAACAAATCTGGTACAAATCCGACAAACATTTCACTGGTGATGGAACAGACCAGAGAAAACATAAGTTTAAGAGTTATGGAACAAAACGAGATCAAGATTAGCACCTGTAGGTTGAGATGATGACTACGATTTGTGATTTTTGATGCTCCGACAATGACACCAACTGTGGGGGAACATATCTGATGTAGATCCAACGATGGAATGATGAAATAGAAGAAAAACCTTTGTATACTAACACCAAATTCTCAGATCTACATCGGATATGAACTGATAGGGTGTAGATGAAGATAAAGGCGGTCTCCAGTGGTTGTTTGAATAAAGAAGTAGATATGGAGGTGTTCGGACATCTGGAGGCAACAAAGAGTTTCATATCTCGTCACATCTGTTATTCTGGCGAAGCAGATCGAAGAGTTTTTCTCATGCTTCATCAGATTTGAAACGTTGGAGATCTGGAGAAGAAGCATATTCAAACTTCAAAATAAAGTGTAGTGTTTTCTAGGTATTCCAAAAAAGCGGCCGATGGAAGGCGATAGCCGGTGCTGGTGAGATAAATGACGGTGGAAGGAGGTGGCGCTCGGTGGTAATGAAAGATCTGAAGTCGGGGGTTCTAGATCTGAAGGCGAATGCACCGGATCTGAAGGTAAATGATTCAGATTTGAAGGCGGCAGCTCTAGATCAGAAGATCGTTGTATTCCGGCGACGGTGACGGTGTCGACGGCGATGCCCGAGATGGTGGTGGTCGTCGGCAGCGGTAAGAGGTAAGAGAGAGAGAGAGAGAGAAAGAGAAAGAGAGAGAGAGAGAGAGAGAGAGAGAGAGAGAGAGAAAGAGAGATGAGAGAAAAGTTGTCTTGTGAGATAAGATTAATCAAGTATGTCTGATGATTTAAGTTATAAGGTAAAAAAGTGGTTCCTATGTTTCTTAACTTTTTATGGTTCTCATTTGTGTGTGTGTGTGTGTGTGTGTATATATATATATATATATATATATATATATATATATATATATATATATATATTAGTTTATAACACGTGGGAACCACAGTTACAAAATCTATTAAACTTTCATAGTAAAAACCTAAAATCATTAATCAATTATTTTAAATAAATTACTAATTAAGAAATATTTTTTTAGTTATATAAAGTTTTAATCGTTGAGTTAAATAAATACGTGAAATTATATCATATTATAATCTGTATTAATTTTATGTGAGTTTTTATTCTAATGTTATTAATTTAATTTAATTAGAGTGAGAAATCTAAATTTTGAAATTTAAAATAGAAAATCAATAGATTGACAAGTATCATTACATTAATTAGGAGGCATAATAGGGTGACACGTGACAAAAGGAGAACGAAACTATTCTTTTATTAGAATAGGAATATATATATATATATATATATATATATATATATATATATATATATATATATATATATATATACACACACACACACACACACACATTAGGCGAATGCCTGCGCGTTGCTCATAAACACCTATATAGTTGAAACCGTTACAAATATATGTTTTTTTAAATATAACAACAACGTTGTTGTTAAATTTGATATAATAATTCATATACTAAATTGATATAATATATTGATTATTTTGAATTATATGATAATATATACATATGTTATAACTGCATAATCTCAGTTGTTTGAATTACTTCTACCCTCGAGTTACACATGAATAAAATTATATATAACATATGGTTTAATGTTATTTAAAGTTGTTGTTATTGTTAATTAATTTATTAAAATTTATTTGCTTAATATTTTAATTTCTATCATTATAATTATTTAAAACATCTAACATTGTTTTTTGATTTTAAAGGTAACAATATAATCATTTATATAGAGTTGTTTTTAACTATTGTTATTGTAAGTTATTTTAAGCTACTTATTTGAAAACTTTTAATGATTCTCAAAATATCTTTAGGAAATATTTTAGTTAAATAAAGATTACAATTTAGTTTTTGCATTTATCACTTTTAACTATTTACAAAATATTCTTTGGTTTTTAAAGCGGAACTGAAATTTATATTTAAGATGACAATGTAATGTTATATTTAAATTAACAATTTAAGTATTTTGTCCAAACTGTTCAAATATTGTAGCTTTAAACTGATAATGGTTTATATACAACAACATTTTAAATCTAATAAATTAAGTATAATATGTTAAAAGTTATAGACATAGCTATATAAGTAGAAGTAAAGATATTATTTTAAACTTAAAATCTAGTTTATTTATGATTACACTTTAGATTTGATATTTATTTAACCTTATTAACCAACTTATAATCATTATTAGAAAAATACTACAATTTATCACTTTTAATTACTTAAAAAATATTTTTTAGGTTCTTTAAATTAAACTATAATTTATATTTAAGTTGACCATGTAATACTATATTTAAATTAATAATTGAACTATTCTATACAAATTGGTCCAAAATTGTATCTTTAAAATGATAATGGCTTACATCCAACAATATATTAAAACAAATAAAGTAAGTATAATATGTTAAAAGTTAAAAAAACATAACTTTATAAGTAGAAGTAAAGATATTATTTTAATATTGAAATTTAGTTTATATATGATTACATTTTATGCTTGATATTTATTAGGGATATGCATCGGAACCGGGTACCTGCTTTTGGAACCGAAACCGCCTCGGAACTACCGGTTTTGGTACTGGAACCGCCTTAAGTGATTCCGGTTCCGGTTCTCGTTTTTACAGAACCGCTACCCGCTGGGTACCCGCTGGAACTGGTTTATATATATATATATATATATATATATATATATATATATATATATATATATAATTTCATAAAAATGTGTGTTACTTACACCGGTTTAGAATATATTGGTCCGATTTTGTTCGTGTTCGGTCCGAATTGATTTGATTTGGGTCGAACTAAATTGCGGTTTTATCAACAAAAGTTAACAAAATTAATGTGATCGGGTTACCCGCTCTCGAAACCGGAACCGCCGGTTCCGGGACTGGTTCCAAACATTTAAGAACTACCTAGAGTGGTTCCGGTTCCGGTTCTAACTTTCTAGGAACTGCCGGTTCCGTTTCTTGCCAAATGAGGCGGGTACTCGCCTATGCTCATCCCTAATATTTATTTAACCTTATTAATCAACTTATAATTATTATTATAAAGAAATTGAAAAGTCATGGGAGTTTCAAATGAATATGGTGAAAGGAAAAATGCATGGGAGTTTTAAATGAATGTGGTGAAAGGAAAAAGTATTCCTTTATAATATAGTATGATAATACGATATGATATGATATGATATGATATATATATATATATATATATATATATATATATATATATATATATATATATATATATATATATTAGTGTTGTAAAATTCCCGATTAGGTCCCGATTAATCTTCGATTAATCCCTAAACGCTACTTGACCGATTAGATATATATATATATATATATATATATATATATATATATATATATATCTATATATATATATATATATCGGTGTTGTAAAGTTCCCGATTAGGTCCCGATTAATCTCCGATTAATCCCTAGACGCTACTTGACCGATTAGAGAGCGTCCAACGATTAATCCATATATACAAAATGACTGAAATAGTAGAACCCGATGAAAATTTAACACTTTGAAGAAGTTATATCTCAATAGAAACTATTTAAGGTATGATTAGTGTTGTATTTATCATATTAACCTATTTTGTTATGATATTAGTTGTATTTATGAATTTTTATATGATATTAGTCATATTTAATTTTTTAAAATCTAATAAATTAGCAATTATTGGTCTTCGATTAATCTCCGCCTAGCCGATTAATCCCTTGACCCCACTCCACCGACTAGTTAACGTCGAACGATTTTTACAACCTTGATATATATATATATATATATATATATATATATATATATATATATATATATATATATATATATATATATATATATATATATATATTGCAAGATGACCATTTTGTCCGGAATGAGGCATTCCGGACCCAATTTCAACTTCGATTAAACGGTTAGATAATTCTGAACCGATAATTTAGTTCTCCTATAAATATCATTTAATCTGTTTCAGACTAGATTTTAACATCTCTTGTTTCAGATTACCGTACATCTCATTCCGGACATCTCTACAACTACAAATGTTTTCTGATAGCAGTGAAGAAATGCAGCTTTTATATGTAAGTTTCAATTTTTTTCTAATTAAATGCATTTATTTTATATTATACATTAAAAAATGTTTAGTTTACACAATTATATAGGTATTATAGGGTTTTCTGTGAATGTTAATCGTGTTAAGTCAATTATAGGATTACATAGACTTATACATTTACACTATATCATACATCCTTATCAAAAATCCAAATTTTCGCTAGCACAAAATGTGTCTGGAATCCGAAAATCATGTCCAGAATACAATGAAACTGGTCTGGAATTTATGGTATGGAATATCGTACCGGATATATATATATATATATATATATATATATATATATATATATATATATATATATATATATATCTGAAATCTCACTCCCAAACATACATACAAAAATCCATAATTAAATATTCTTTTGATTGTAGCACGATAGAACATACGAAGCGGTTGTTACTATAACTATAAGACCTGAACTCTAGGGTATAAAATCGTGGCGTGCTTACAAAAACAATGTTTAGGCAATCATGTTTTGGTGATTACGTGAACATGCATACCGATGGATGTCGAATGTCGCCCTTTACTATGTCACTATTTTATGTGCAAGTGGTGGTTATCGAGGCCAACAAAATAAATAACCCTAAATCTTGCATACAAAATAGTGTATAATGGTAAGGAGATCGTATCCACAAAGATTGTTTCAATTTTATAACTCTATGTAAATCTCTTTGTGAAAATACTTGTAGAACGACAATAAAAGTTAAAATAGGGGGTTATGGACTTTTTAGATGTTTAAAAGAAAATTAGAGTTAAACTAGGATTTAAAGACACAATTTAACAAAAGCAAGATTTTGATGCAAAATCAATGAGAGAAAGATGGTTGACTTAAGGTTTCCTCATTTGAACATTTGGTGAACATATCATTAGAACCCAAAGTGTAATTCTTTTTTTTTTATATAGCTAATTTGGTTATAGTAGTCCAAGAAGATTGAGATTACCTAGACTTTTCTTAGTTATTAAAATAGCTAGAGAATCTCATAACGTATTTCCTTAGTTAAAGTCATAATTTCCATTAAGCATGTAATTAGTGAAAGTTAACTAGCATTAAGAACCAAAAAGTCACCAAATCTAAGATGAGTCAAATGCTTTCACTACCATGTTGGAGAATATGTTTTTTTGATTGTGTGAAGTGAAAACTAACACGATAATCACTTGTTTCTTGCTAATTTGAAGATCCATTACTTAATCAAGAAATTAGCCAACTAATCACTACAAATACATTTAAAATCATGAATAAAAACATACAAGTAGCAAGAAGATGTTAAAACATAAAACATTCTTATAAAGATTCAAAGACAAGTTCATGGAGTTCTTCAAAATTCAACTAAATATTCCATTGATTTCACCAAAGTCAACCAATATTAGTTTAGCCTAAGATGGATAAACTGAAGATAACAAAAGAGAGTAGATTATACCAAACATCTACCAAGAATCAAGAGCAAAAACATGATGTTTTTGATTTGTTCTTGGCCTTCCAAATGCTCCAAAATCAGTAGAGAAACCTTCAAATTTTGAATGTGTAGAAGTGTGAAAAAGATGCACACCAACCTTCCTCAAATAACATTCATGATGGAATTCCAAAAATACCCTTACAGCTCCGTTTGAGGGTGGGTTACGCCGGTGGCCCATGATGTGGGCTTCTTTTAGTTTTTGGCCTCTACAGCTTAACACATTGGCCCAGTTTGAATCCGATCAGCTCCTAGCCCATTGTTCTTCATTTTAATCCCAATTTGGTTTCTCCAAATCACACGTAGCTCCCGCACTCGCCCGATCAATAATCTCCGCACGCTCGAATATTCTTCCGTTTTCTTCCAAATTCAAAGTTCATTTTCTCCAAGCCTTCAAATGATCAACAAGCCTGCTCCATGCATCATCTCCATTAATATTCTAGCCCATATTCCTTGTTGTCTTCCAAGTTCATTTGCTTCCTAAAGATCCCGATCCGCTACTCTCCTTAAAATCTACAATTACGCTTACGAAACTACAAAGTACCCGAAATAGTCATAAAATAACATAAAGGAAAATATGCATGGAAATTAGCTAAATTATGAATGAAATGTGCTAGAATAAACTATAAAAAGAAGTAAAAACTATTAGCAAGGAAGTTGCTACTTTTGATCCAGTTGACCTAAAAGAGCTTTTATTTCCAGTTGGCGACGACCGGGTTTGCTTTGACAGGAAAGCATTCTGCTTGGTCACCGGCTTGTGGTTCGGGGATTATTTCCATCCCAGTTCTTGTTTTGTAGAATTCAGAGAACGTATGTTTCCATTTGTGTTGCTTTCACGTTCGATAAGTATGGATGACCTTATAATTGTGTTAAATAACTTACTTCATCAATTAAGTAATGAAAATGTGGTGAAAGTCTCCCCGCTATAAATCCTAGAGCAAGGATTTTTTGGGAAATACTCACAACAGCTAGTTACTAATGAACGTATGACACTCATATCTAATTTACATGAGTTTAACAGGTATATAATTTTTTACCCACGTTATATCAGAATGATACTTATTAGGGAAATTGAGTAATCAAACCCTTATTAAGTGTAATCTTTTGACATATGTACCCATGGGGAAGATTGATATGTGATTTCACTTACAAATAAATGTAACTGTGTTTGATAAGATTAATGGAACATTTGAACCCAAATGTGTAACATCTAGATTTCCAGGTATTTTCAAATTTAACCCTTGATTTGAGTTTAGTTTGAAAATTTAGTCGCAAAGGGCATTTCCATAATTTTTGGGCAAGGATGACATACGTTCGGCATATGTTTCATACGGTGGGGGTACATGGCCAGGGTGCAAACCCTAAATTTTATGGGTTGGACCCTATTTAAACATCATTATTCTCCATACCCTTGTTATCTTTAGCCTACATCCATATCTCGAAACCCTAAAATGTGTGACTGTGTTTCGAAGCTTGGAGAGCCATTTTAGTGCTCTTGGTGGTGATGGAGGAATCTATAAGTTATGGTGTTTCAGTAAAGGCTTTGTATCCGACAACTACTCTTTCTTGTGCATATTTTGGAGGTATAAAGCTCAAACCTTGATGAATATTTCATTAAGATCTAGTTTAGCTTAAAGTTGGCTCCTTTTTGTCTAAAATCTTGATCATTGTGAATATGGAATACTCCAGGACCTTTTAGTCATCCTTTCAGATGTTTTAGGGTGTGCTAAGTCATACAAATGTGATCTTGGTCATTAGTTTCTTCCCATGCATGATCTAGGCTATCTTAATGCGTCAAGAAGCTAGGGTTTTTAATGTTAAGGACTTAATAGCCATGTAAAACCATAAAGTTGGAAACTTTATGGTTAGAAACACCTTTTAAGGTCTAGATCTGGATTTTGGATGTAAGTGCTTAAGGATTAAGCATTTACTAGGTGGAGTGGGTGACAGCCGTATACGATGGGCGTACCAAAGGGTACACTGCATGTACGTGGTCATCCCTTCTTCGTTTTGTTCAAGCATGCAATACGCCCAACGTACATGTTGAGTGCACCCAACATAATCACTAAGTTGGCCCGATTGACTTTGACCAAAGTTGACCTAGGGGTATTTTGGGTATTTTGATATGTATTCTAAGTTTTGGTCACTGTATTCTTAAAGGTGATCGATAGTTTTGATTTCGAAGAAACATGTTGTTTCAGTTTCTCATTTGTCTTCGAGGTGAGTTTACTCACTATATCTATGGGTCGAAGGCATCAATGTCGGCCCTTTATTTGGTTATATAGAATGCTAGCTGTTATGTGATATATATATATATATATATATATATATATATATATATATATATATATATATATATATATATATATATATGATCGGGCTGAAATACACCCTAAGGCAGGGCCCACTATGGTATGCCGGGTTGAAATATACCGTAGGGTGGGGCCCACTGTGGCATGTTCGAGTTGAAACATACCCTAGGGCGAGGCCCATATTTGTTTATTGGGTTGAAATATACCCCATGGTGGAGCCCATATTCTTATGTTTGGTATGTGGTGCTTTGAGGAACTCACTAAGCTATGTGCTTACAGTTTATGTTTATGGTTTCAGGTACTTCTGATTTGAGAGGGAAGGGACCAGCATGATGGCACAACATCCTCTCCACATGATTTCTGCAATTTGAATTATTGTAATCTCATGTTTTGAATATTATGATTTGGTGTTGGATATGAAACAATTTCTAAATGTTTTGATGGACCTTTAAATAAAAATTTTACTAATGTTTTTGAGTGGCTACAAGTTGGTATCAGAGCCTTGGTTTGAGGGATTCGGGCACAGTTTCGGGTGTTAGAACTCAAAGTGAGGAATTGATAATATTTTTTAAAGAAAAATGAAATCGAACTTCTAAAAATATTTTTTTATAAGAAAAGGGGTGCGATGCGTGCATCAGCTTAGCTCAAGTAAGTGATTCCCAAGATTACCCAAACTTATGTATTATGGGTAGTATGCATGATATGAGCATTACATTCTAGATTTGGGCTAAGGATACCTTCAGGAATCATAATATAGAATTACCTGATTTGTGTGATGCCTTATAGGCTAAGAGGATTGGATGCTATGTATTATTTTGAATTGATATCGGCTCAGTTAATTGCTAAGTGTATGCTTTCAAAGTTATATACGATTAGGATTATATAGCCCTAGAATGATTGATTTGGCCTCATTTCCAATTCCTTGTTTGGTTGTGGACTTAGGGTAGAATCATCGTTTGATAGTCTATATGATCTTATTTTGTGTATAACTTGCATGCATAAGGCAACCAATAGTGTTGATTGAGGTTCTTGGTATTGTGGGTGGTGGGAGTTGAGACTTCCTAGGAGAACCTAGGATATGTATGTTGTTAGTATAGGGTCGGTATATGCTTTTAGTGTGGTGACTTAGAGGAATCAGGATTGCGCTTAAGGAAGGTACATGTAGGCATGAAAGGTTGTATTGGGCATGTACTATTGGAAGTACAGTATATGTACCTAAGACAAGAGTAGATCTGGAAACTCTAAAGAGGCCTGTATAATGAGGATTTCCTCAAGTTATATATTGATTATTTATATGTTTGGGTTTTAGTTTGAGTATGGTGATGACTACTCAAGGAGGTTCAGTTTATGGTTCTGGTTCGGGTTCAGGTTCCAGCTCAGGCACAAAACTAATTGATGAGAGGCTACCTGAGTTCATTTCGGTTGAGGATACTCACGGTATCTTGGATGCTACTCCCGTGATGTTCGGTACCATAAATAAGGGGATTATGGAGCTGATGGATAACATGCTCAAGTCTTTATATTGACGTGTTCATATTCATGACATCTTCAAATCTCATTTAGATTGTTTTGGCTAACAATCAATCGATTTAAAATTCAATTTATGTATCCACACACTGCTGCATTGAAACTTCAAAAAATCAAAACTTCTTCATATGAAGTCAGATTTTGACGATCTTTATATGCACGAGTTAGCTTTTTTGGTTACCATGAATTTTGTTTAGATTACTTAGGCTAGTAAGCAACCTATCTAAAATTCACTTTTTACGATGCATATAGACACGTTGCTTAAATCATGAAACTTTAAGGAAGCATAAGTTCTTCACATGAAGTTGGATTTTAGAGTTCTTTATATTTACGGAATCCTTCTCACATATACAATAACTTTTGTTCAGATTATTTATCCTAAATAATCTTCTATCAAAATGTAATTTTATTTCTTAGTATATCTTAATTGTTTTGCCCAAATCTTCGGGGGTTACAATTATCTCCCCTTAGGATGATTACATTTTGGAATCATCAGCAAAGAACGATTGTATAATGATTCCACACATCGTATTTCCATCCTAGGTAATAAATGTAACTCCTATGTCTTTTCTAATGAGTATCTAACTCTTGGACTTCGTGAATATTAGTAGTGCTTAAACTTACACCTACGCTTCATTCTAAATTCGATCTTCATCGGAGACTCCTGCTCCTTCTATAACATACCTAACCTAATATAAGGTATTTACTTCACTACCATAAGTCGTGAAATCCTTGTACTTGTAGTAGCCTCTAGGTTCAACATTACTCAAGATCTGCGAGTCTTCCGAAGGAAAGGGTGGTCCTTGGTTACTTTCTGAGTCATCGTTTTCTCTTGAACCGTTTTTGGATGAGAGGGAACCAATCCACTGTTGACTCGATCAACAATTATTGGTTCATTGACCATTGGTATTCTACCTCTAGCTTTAGCTAGCTCCTGAGCTAATATTTCTCTAAACTTACGCCTTTGCTGATTTAGTATGTTTTGCATCTTTAATCGAACTTCACCCATCAGGAACTGAGCTGCTACTGCTCCAAGTTTTTGAGGTGTTGGACCTCCTTCGTTATTGACGACTCCAAAGCTCATTGTAATCGTCTTGAAGTTCTATACCCATAGTTTCGAGTATTTTAATATAGTAATATTTTACTTACTATGCATAGTTACTTATTTAGCACTTAATAAAGAATAAGGCATTTTAGCAACTAATGCATTTCCCCATATCATGCTAGTGCTTATGACTATAACACTTTAGGCATCTATCCTAAAGCATGCTATAAATCATTTAACACATAATAACCATTATGGCACATTCCCTAAAGTATTCTAGTTCTAGTGTCAATTTAGGTATACTACTTAAAACAAAATAGACACTAACCTCACAATCATTGCTTAGCATTCTCAATTTAAGTCTAGAAGTCTCAAAATTCCTAGTTCGCTTACACTAATGTTCTGATACCAATAGTGACATATAAAATTTTCACAGTCAGAAAAGACCTTTTATTTATGCTTATTTAAAAAAAAGAGTAGTGTTGAATTTGTCCCATAAAAAGAATTTCTGAAGAAATGTTTTTCATTGATTATTAAATCTTAGGATGGAATAACTAATACATACCATAAGCATACACATAATCATTACATGCCTTGCATTAACTTATTGTACTAATGGCCTAAACTACTCAAATCTCTTAGTGGATTGTACCTTTGTACTGCTACTTGTGATACAAAGAAACTGTGTGGGTTGGACTTGGGAGCCGGGTGAGCACATAACGTTTTTAACACACAATACTGTAATTATATATTTTTCACAATAAAAAAACAAAGCGATTACCCATTCTCGTTATTCTTACTCTCTGATCCCTAAATGCAAATCTCAAGAGACCTATCATAAAGGATCTATACAAGTAAACAATACTACTTTGGGGAATCCGTAGCAATATGTGTTAATAAGGCAACCCTGAGGGGGATAAAGAACCTAAACGAACAACTTTCCTTTTCCTTAAAAAGTATGAATATTAACACCTACACATGGCAAACCTGTTGATGTTCCATCGGAATACCTAAACTAGTTGATGATCATCATTTATACTATGTTAGATGACCGTTCTTGGAAATACAAATAGTATAATGTATGGCCTCTTACCATTATTTTATTTTCCCTTAAATCCTTTACTACCCAATGAAAATTTAAATATGATAAAGTTATTTATATAGTAAAATCATATCATATTATTGCATATAGCATGTATATCAAAAACACAGATAATAAGCACATATAGAATATAAAGATACTTCATATCGATATCTAAGTTGAAAGTGACTATGCACTCACTTGTTAAAAGTGGATGACTCATGAATTTGGTAATGCTTTGCCTATCACCATGGCTTTTCCTTTGACGTGACCTAGGTATAAATTTCACTGAGTGTTAGTCTTATATTCTTGGCGAATAATGATAGTCTAGATTCCTTACTAATCCCAATTTCTACATCAAGATCTATCCAGTACAGAATAATCAAATAAGATCATATTGGAGGTAGGGTCCGTTTGGTAGACAAAATATACTGTTTAGAAATCCCATTTTAACACATTACTAAATCTAGCCTAGACATCACTCCTGTAATTAGATCAATAATTATAATGAATTGGAATCATAGATAAATCATATTTATAGGTTCATAAGAACGACTATGAACATAAATATAAGTTACACTTATAATAAAATAATTGTAACTTAACTAACAATTTTTTTATTGAAAACCATGAAATTTTGCGGGCAGAAACTCAACCGAAATACTATTCTTCTCAAAATCTTATATATGCAAGAGCTTCGCTAAAACACTCAGGAAATTCGAAAAAATTGGACTCAAGAAAGAATAAAGTCTCAGAGAGAAAGGATACTTGAAATGGTGTAAAAATGAAGAAAATCGAGGGGGTTTATATACTACACTAGGCTCGCGCTGCGCACTGACAAGAGGTGTGTCGCGCCCTCTAGCTTTGTTGGTCCTCTCTTCGCCTACCATGTGTCATGTTCCAATCCTTCAACATCATTGCTTCTAGATAACTTCCACGTATCACCATTTTGTGATCCCACGTGTCGCACGCTCCTTGGGCTACGTCACCTTGTCTTTGCGGGAGAGTTGGTCGCCAACCATGCCACATGGCGCACTCCGGTTCTACGACATCACCCAAAATGGATATTTTAGCGAATCTTCGAATGCCCATAACTTTCACGTATAAGCTATGTTTTCGACGTTCTTTATATCCCTAAAATCCTCTCGGCGAGCTGTAAAACTTTCATTACGGTCTCAATAGCTAATTCTCGCTCTAACCAAAATTCTTATTAAGATCGGTTTAGGATTTTAAAATCCATGCAGAATTCGTAAATCCTTCATATGAACTCCGTTCTCGACTATCTTTATAATTACATTCTTATATTCTTGAGATCTTCAATTCTCGTTTAGATTGTTTGGATAACAATCAACCAATTTGAATTTTGATTTCTATGTCCGCAGACCACTGCGATGAAACTTTGAAAAATCATAACTTCTTCACATTAAGTTATATTTGGACGTTCTCTATATGCACGAGCTTGCTTTTATGGTTATTAACCCCTATATAAAATTCACTTTTTACAACGTGCATAGCCGCATTGATTAAATCGCGAGACTTGAGAGAAACATGACTTCTTCATACGAAGTTGTATTTCAAAGTTCTTTATATGAATGGAATCCTTCTCACATATACTATAACTTTGGTTAAAATTATTTATCCTAAATAATATTCTATCAAAATGCAATTTTATTTATTAGTATATCTTAATTGTCTAGCCTGAATCTGTGACTTTTACAAAATAAGAGTAGAAATTAAAGTCACTTAAATCTATTTACTTATAAAAAAAATCTCACTTACACGTATATATTATATTTTATGAGAAATTCTTCCCTTTTGGAGGAATTTGTGGCACGATGCTTTAGAAATGCTCCTATTTAGTATGAAAACAATAGGTTCCTTGAGTTTGAGCAATGTTTTCTCATAAGCCGTTAAGTAATTTGCATAAAACACACCAAGTTTACATAAAATTTTGATTTTTATATAGTTTTTTTTTTAATTTTTTTTCTCAATTAAATCACTTGTGGCAACTCTAACCAATCGCTCTAACTAAAATTCATATTTTGACCAGTGTAGACTGTTAAAATATGTGTGTAATTCATAAATCCTTATAGGAACTTGGTTCTCGACTCTCTTTATATTGACGTGTTCATATTCACGAGATCTTCAATTCTCGTTTAGATTGTTTCGGTTAACAATTAACCGATCTAAATTTCGAGTTTGTGTCCGCAGACTACTGCGATGAAACTTCGAAAATTCATAACTTTTTCATATGAAGTCAGATTTGGACATCTCTATATGCATGAGTTTTCTTTATGGTTACTACAACCAATCTAAAATTCACTTTTTACAACGCACATATCCGCGTCGGTTTAATCGCAAAACTTGAGAGAAACATAAATTCTTCATATGAAGTTGTATTTCAAAGTTCTTTATATGTACGAAATCCTTCTCATATATATTATAACATTGGTTATAATTATTTATCGTAAATAATCTTCTAGCAAAATGTCGTTTTATTGCTTAGTATATGTTAGGCATGTCAAAACCAACAAATAAAGGGGTATAAATGACCCCCTAAACACTACTACTTTGTACTAAAAATGTAATACAAGGTAAGTAGGGTCGATCCACAGAGACACAAGATAAGTGCTTATACCCTTTTTGCATAAGGTACAAATGAGATCACAAAATAGAGAGGGGGGGGGGGAATTTAATTCAAACAAAAGAGTGAAGTTATGAGTAAACAATTGATCAAATAAAACAAAACCAAGATTTATAAAATACTCCAACTCAATGTAAGACTAATTAGCAATGTGATTCAAAGTATGAAATGATATTTGTTTAATTCTATCTAAGTTGGTACTTAGAAATGCTAACAAGCTCTAGTAATTCACATTCACCATTTTAATTAATTAAAATAAGCTCTTTAATTAATTCTAATCTAACCAATCTAATCTAAACAAGTTCTTAGAATTAGATAGAAAGATTGCATTATGCTTTGTGTGAATTGTACCAACAACATTCAATACTCCTCATAAGCTTGGGATTGTAAGAATGTGTTATTCTAAGAAAATTCAATTTAGTGTTTGTTACTTGTTCTATATGATAAAACAATTACAGATTTTGCATAATAGCTAACTTGAATGAATCAACCCTAACTCAATTGGCCAAAAAGAACTAGAATTAAAACTAAACTTTCAATTAAAACAAAGTCAAATTCACTAGATATCATTTAAAACAAACACCAAGTCAAATGATTGAATTCACACACACAATAGTCAAAACATAAAGTTGGAGAGTTGTATAAATCTTGGTTTTGTTTTATTTGATAAATTGTTTACTTATAACTTTAGTCTTTTGTTTGAATTCAACCCCCCTCCCCTCTTTTGTGATCTCATTTGTACCTTATGCAAAAAGGGTATAAGCACTTATCTCGTGTCTCTGTGTATCGACCCTACTTACCTTGTATTACATTTTTAGTACAAAGTAGTAGTGTTTAGGGAGTCATTTATACCCGTTTATTTGTTGGATTTGACACGCCTAACAAATTGGCGCCGTTGCCAGGGACATGGTAGTACTAATTGTTTATGCCATGATCTTTTCTTAAAGGAACACCTTTACCGGTTCATTTTAGAGATAGAGAAATCTGCAAAGCAAAGAAGGAAGCAAGCCAGACTTTTAAAGAAACAACAACAATTTGGAGCTTCTTCTTCAAATCCATCAACATCATCTTCACCTTTACCCGAGTCTGAAACTTTTATCCCTACTCCTACCATGGGAGACAACCATGAAGGAAACCAAAATCCCCCAAATCCACCACCCGAACAAACCTTTAGACAGTGGGCCACTCAAGATGTTACCCAACAACCATTATTCATCAATTATGCTGTAACCATAAACTTTGAACTCAAATCCGAACTCATTCACTTGTTACCTTTATTTCATGGTCTTGAGAATGAAGACGCATATAAATTCCTTAAGGAATTCCATGTCATTTGTGTAGGTATGAAGCCACATGAAGTTATAGAAGATCAAATCAAGTTAAGGGTATTCCCCTTTGCTTTACAAGATTCAACAAAGGAATGGTTATATGACTTATCAATGGGGCCAGTCACACATGGAATGAACTTGCAAGGATGTTTTTGGATAAATATTTTCCAGAAATGAGAGCTTCAGCTTTACGCAGGGAAATAATTGGTATCAAGCAACAAAAAAGAGAAGTCTTGCATACTTACTGGGAACGGTTCAAGAAGTTGTGTTCAAGATGTCCAAAACATGGGATTTTAGAGTATCAATTTTTGCATTATTTTTTTTGAGGGAATGTCATCTTGGGATAGTAGATTACTCAATAGTTGATAAAACTCCAACATAAATCAGAGCTCTTATCATAGACATGGCAGAAGAGTCCAAGCATACAACTCAAGAAGAACAATGGTACAATGATGCACCAAGAGGAGTGAAAGAAATTTCTACCCCAAAAATTGAGTCAACTTTCTGAGTTGACTACACTAGTGATGATGCTTGCTAAGGATAAGGGTGTGCAACCACCAACAGTTAGACCTTGTGGTATTTGTACCTAGGTTGGACACCCCACTGATATGTGCCCAATGTTACAAGAAGATATAGAGCCGGTTCAAGCTATGGGATTTTCTAGTCAACAACAAGGAAACTTTCAGCCAAGAAGTAATCCAAATTGGCATCAACCCAATGCTAATTTTCAGCCAAGGCCACCATCTTTTCAACCAAGACCTCCATTTCAAAATCAAATGCATCACCAAAAAAATTATCAACCACATTTCCATCCAAATCAACCTCCTCATCAATCTCAATTCCTACCTCAAAACATGCAACAAGGAAGTGGTTCAAGCGGATTGGGAATGTCTTTGGAAAATATTGTCAAGAGTTTAGCAACAAGTACTCAAATATTTCAAAATGAGACCAATGCGAGTATCAAGACTTTGGAGCAACAAATGACTCAACTCGCCACTTCTGTGAGTAAATTGGAGTCACAAGGCAAACTACTCGCACAAATCGAAAAGAATCCAAAGCATAGTGCATGTGCCATCACTTTAAGAAATGGAAAAGAATATGAAGGTCCAAAGATAATTGAAGAAGAAGAAGAGATGGAGTTAGAGAAAGAAGAAGAGAAGTCAAAAGCCCCTTCAAAGAAAATTCCCATTGAAGTAAAAGTCACTCCTCCTCTATTTCCCATAAGGTTAAGCAAGTCAAAGCGTGAAAGGGAAGACAATGAGATCATGGAGATGTTCAGAAAGGTTGAGGTAAATATTCCTCTTATTGATGCCATCAAACAAGTCCCTAGGTATGCTAAATTCCTTAAGGAATTATGCACATCTAAGAAAATATTAAAAGGGAATGAAATATTTAAGGTAGGTGAAAATGTATATGCAGTGTTACAGAAAATATTACCTCAAAAATGTAAGGATCCGGGTGCTTTCACGGTTCCTTGCAAGTTAGGTAATCTTCATGTTCCACGGGCCATGCTAGACCTTGGAGCTTCTATCAATATTTTTCCATATTCCATTTTTAAAACATTAAATATTGGCATATTGAAGAAGACTGGGGTGATCATTCAATTGGCTGACCGATCTTTGGTACATCCAAAAGGTGTGCTAGAAGATGTGTTAGTCCAAGTGAATGAGCTAGTATTTCCAGCATATTTTTATGTCCTTGACATGGATGATGATGACTCACCAAATTTAAGTTCAATTCTTCTAGGAAGACCCTTTTTTAAAACAGGCCGAACAAAAATTGATGTTTATGATGGTACAAAGTCTATGGAGTTTGATGGAGAGGTGATACATTTCAACATCTATGATGCTATGAGATATCCAAGTGATATTTCATCTTTGAATTTTGTGGATGTTATTGAAGCATTAACCAAAGAGTGTTTTGATTTGTCTAATCTTGATGTGTTAGATCTCATTTTAGACAGGAATCTTCAAAAGCATGAAGTGGAAAATTTTTCCAACCAATTTAAAATTGATGAAGAGATTTTGGAAGTTGTATCTTGCATGGATCAAAAGAAGAAAATGAGGTTTGATGTTCCAAAGCTGAAATTACTGATGCCTAATGAGAAACTTGTTCCTCTTATTGTGCAAGCACCGGAATTGGAACTCAACCCTTTGTTTGCAAATAAAACGTAATATAATGGTAAAAAGGGATATCGATCCTTAGGGAAATGGTTGTATTCAATCACCAATGCAATCCAAAATAACTAGTGTCAATAAACTAACTAACTACAATTAAACTAACGGGGGGTGTTATGATTGCTTGAAAACTAAAAGATTTGAATAACTAGAAAACTTGTACTTAAGTTAGGTGATGAGATGCTCAAATATTGGAGAGAATTGGTAAACCAAGGCAATTCAACACAATGAACATTTGTGTGTTTATCATTAGGATTTAATATGAAGCTTCTCATTCATCTCAAATTGGCTATAGCAATCATGAAGCATGATATGCCAAGATTCCTCATAAGTTCTATGGAGGTTGGGGAAGCCCAAAACACACCTTCTTAATCAAAAGTAAAGATCCAATTGAAGCAGTTGAACCCAAGAAGTTGATTAGCCTTAAGAATGAAGGAATCCCCAATTCCTAGAGGATGTCAATGCTTACACATCCATAAACGAGTTATGATTCATAAGCTAGATATGATTTCTACTATCATAAAGCCCTTATTCTAAGTAAATTCAATGATTCAATGCTAAACCAAAGAAATAAACCAACAATTTCTTATTAAAGTACCAAGCTCATGATCAAAGCATTAGACAAGTATAGGAAATATGAACTAGAATCATAGACATAAGATAAATGATAAATCAGCATAAATCCTTCAAAAACCCACAAACATTTAAAGGTTTTAGCCAAGGTCTACCAAAATAGAGGATTTAGCCACTCACGGGAATAAAATAACAACTAGAAAAGTCTAATTGCATAAAGAAACTACCAATAACTTGGAATGATGAAAAGAAATGAGTCTCAAGCTCCAAAATAGCCTTCTTTTGGTCTCCAATGGTGTAAAATCAAAGTCATAGCTGATAGATCCAATCCCCCAAGGTAATGGCAAGCCGAATGACCAAAATGCCCAAAACTGGGCAATTGCGCGGGTACCCGCGCGATGGAGATTCCACCCGCGCAAGTGTTGCTGGAATGCTATTGGCTTATTTTTCCTCCACTAACCATCCCACTACGAAAGATTCCCTTGGTCCCCTCCATATCCCACATGATTCAAATTAACCAATCATCTTTTAGCTTCAAATATGGATGCTCCAAGCCCAAAATAACAATCCATGATCCATCTTCACAAACCCACTTCATCCACGTCTTTAGCCTTTTTAAGCCCAAATCTCCTTTAATGGATCCGCAAAGCTCAATAATGCCTCGAAAGCTCACAAAGCCCATTTCCAAGCTAATGCATAACTACAACAAGCTCCAAAACCCTGCAAAATACCTCATGCAACATAAAAAGTCACCGGTATGATCCATAATAAAGAAAATAAATAAAATACAATGCAATAATGATAAAAAGAGATAAAATACTAAAATAAACTAATAAAAATAAGGAAATAAAATAAGATATCAAGGCTTTACCCGAGCATCTCAAATATGCGTATCTTGGAGAGAAAGAGATTTTGCCAGTGATAATCTCTACAAAGTTATCAACAAAAGAAGAAGAAGAGGTTGTCACCACTTTGAAGGAGTATAAGGAAGTTATTGGGTGGACTATAGCTGACATTAAAGGGCTAAGTTCTTCACTTTGCATGCACAAGATCCTCTCTGAAGAAGATTACAAGCCCTCCCGAGAAGCTCAAAGGTGTTTGAACCCTCCAATGATGGAGGTTGTGAAGAAAGAGATTTTGAAGTTGTTGAATGCAGGGATGATATATCCTATATCGGATAGCAAGTGGGTAAGCCCAATGCAAGTTTTACCTAAGAAGACAGGTATTACCATTACAAAGAATGGTCAAGGTGAATTAGTCCCCACCCATGTGCAAAATAGGTGGAGGGTTTGGATAGACTATAGAAGACTCAATTCCTCAACCCGGTAAGACCATTTCCCACTTCTCTTCATTGATCAAATGTTGGAAAGGTTAGAGGGAATAACTCACTATTGTTGCTTAGATGGGTATTCTGGTTTCTATTAAATACCCTTTTCACCCGAGGATCAAGAAAAAACCACTTTCACATGTCCCTTCGGAACATTTGTATATAGGCGAATGCCTTTTGGACTTTGCAATGCTCCCACCACTTTTCAACGGTGCATGGTAATTATTTTTCGGAGTATGTTGAGGAAATCATTGAAGTATTTATGGGCGACTTCACAGTTTATGGTAATTCTTTTCATGAATGTTTGGGTAATTTGAAAAAGATTTTGCAAAGATGAATTGACACCAATCTTGTTTTGAATTATGAAAAGTGCCATTTTATGGTTGACAAAGGTCTCATACTGGGTCATATTATGTCTTCTAAGGGTCTAGAGGTAGACAAATCAAAAATAGATGTCATTAAATCTTTATCTTATCCCACTTGTGTTCGTGAGTTACGCTCGTTTCTTGGCCATGCAGGTTTTTATAGAAGATTCATCAAAGATTTTTCCAAGATATATCGTCCCATGAGTGAGCTCCTACACAAAGATGCAGAATTCGAATTTTCCAAGGAGTGCAAGCAAGGTTTTGATCAGTTGAAGGAGTTGTTAATATCAACACCAATACTTCAATCACCGGATTGGAGTTTTCCCTTCGAAATCATGTGTGATGCCAACAATCATGTAGTTGGTGCATTGTTGCGTCAAAGAAAAGATTAAGTTCCTCATGTCATTTATTATGCCTCAAAAACACTTGATAGTGCACAAGCCAACTACTCAACAATTAAGAAAGAAATACTATCTATTGTTTTTGCTTTAGATAAATTTCGTCAATATTTGCTAGGTTCAAAAGTGGTTGTTTATTCTGATCATGCATCTATTAGATATCTAATTGCAAAGAAGGATTCAAAGCCTAGACTCATTCGATGGGTATTACTCTTACAAGAGTTTAATATTGAAATCAAGGATAAGAGCGGAAAGTTAAACCTTGTAGTTGGTCATCTTAGAAGGATTGTTTCTCCTGATGACTCGACTCCCATTCATGATTCATTTCCCGATGAGAATCTATTTTCAACAAAAGTTTCCCCATGGTATTCCGATATTGTTATCTACATCGTCACAAATCAATTTACACCAGATTTGATGTAACGTCCCAAAACTCAGGGGTAAAAATTTCATTTTTAATGTAACTAAAACATTGATACCATTTCATTCTAACATTCAAATCATATCCAATCAAATCATTTATCAGAGTTTATCCCAAAACCATTCATTGTGGAAATCATAGGTGTGTGCACTGTGATCAATCCGAGCTCTCATTTTCCAAAACGATGATACCTGAAACCATAAACAAAACCTGTAAGCACGAAGCTTAGTGAGTTTCCCAGAGCATACCATTCACACAAACCACATATCACATATCCTGTTAGCTATAAAAGCTACACACGTATCACATAAGCCATGCATCCATAAAACCTGTAATAGTGTCATGGGATACCCCACATGGTCTTTACCTAGGACTGCCATGGGCTCCCCCACATGGTCTTACATCCAATGTCATGGGCTACCCCACATGGTCTTCACCTAGGACTACCATGGGCTACCCCACATGGTCTTACATCCAATGCCACGGGCTCCCCCCGGGGTCTTCCCTACAAATACCATATATAACCAAATAGCATATCATGCATCGCATAAATATCTACACATAACACGTACATAAACCTGTAAGGATGCCGTGGGCTACCCCTAGGGTCTTATACCATTGTGCCATGGGCTACCCCACATGGTCCTCCATGCAAGTATCACAAAGACATCTAGCATATCACATATTACATAATTACTAGCATACCACCTAGCATGAAACTAACTATCATATCATACAAGATAAGATGGTACGACCTTGGTGCCTTAGACCCATTGGTATGGTGAGAAGACTCACCTGCAACTGTCGGATGAAGAAATAAGATCACACTGCTCCAACCACCGATACGAACTCCTCCACCGGTCAACACCAAATAACTGAACTCAATAAATACCAATCGTTACCACAATACCCCTGGAAGTCAACTGGTCAACTCTTGGTCAAAGTCAACCTTCCAGGTCAACCCTACTCGCCGAGTTCATACGCTCAGATTCCTTCCATTCGCGACTCGACTCGCCGAGTCAGCTCCTGACTCGCCGAGTCTACCGATTTCTGAGTCCTGACCTATCCAACTCCCTGAGTCCCCACTCAACTCACTGATCCGAGTCTCAACGTGGAGGGTTTGGGGTTTCGCGACTTGACTCGCCGAGTCCAAGAACAGACTCACTGAGTCCAAGGCATTCTTCAACAGACTCGCCGAGTTGTTCTTCCAACTCGCCGAGTTCCTGCCCATCTTCATCCAATTCGCCGAGTCCACCCATGTGACTCGCCGAGTCGCTTTAGTTCTTAATCCATTCAGTGGCTTTTCGAGCCATGCAGGGGCTCCAAATCATAGATCCATGCTTCCAAAGTCCATTCCCCACGTAAAGTTGCAAACTTTACGTATAACTAAGTGGATCTAGGCTCAAAACACTCTAGGGCTAGGTTTTAACACAACCATGCTTCACCTACACCCCAAGACTGATACTTTATGACTCTCTAGGCCAGAATACACTTAGATCTAAAGTAGCAACTTCAGATCTGGGCTCTAACTCGAAATGGTTCAAGAACATGGCATAAGAGTCCCAAATCTCACAATCAAGATTGATCTACATGCAAAAGAGGGAAGATAACGACTCCTTACCTTCAAATGCTTCTGGAAAGGCCCTCAAACTCTGGATCTACTACGAACCCTTGAATCCCCAATGGTTCCTTCCTTCCTTCTTCCTTCAAATCACCCAAAAATGGCAAGAAACTTGAATGAGCAATAATGGGGGCTTAGGGTTTCGGGTTCTAGATGAGAGAGGCTATATGGAACCCTAATGGAGAGAATAAGATGCTTAAATAGTTCCCAAAGTCCCGTATTTAGGGTTTCCCTCTTCAGACCGAACTCGCCGAGTCCATGAGGCCGAATCACCGAGTTGGTCACTTACCCATCCCCGGATCCCACTCCGACTCGTCGAGTTCCTCCTTGGACTTGACGAGTTGACCCTTTAACTTAGGGTTTTCTTTCCTTTCTTGGTCTTTCTGATTCTGGTTGTTACATTTGACTCGATGGAAAAAAGACAAAATCAAGAAAGAAGCCAAGAGGTACGTATGGGATGAACCATATTTGTGGAAATACTGTGCTGAACAAATGATTAGACGATGTGTGTATCAACATGAGGTATCTTCTATCCTAAAATTTTGTCACTCTTATGCTTGTGGAGGGCATTTTGGTCCTTAAGAAACTGCAAGAAAAGTATTAGAGAGTGGATTTTATTGGCCAAGTATTTTCCTTGACTCTTATGTCTTTTGTGCAAGTTGTGATAAATGTCAAAGGATGGGATCTTTAAGTTCAAAGAATCAAATGCCCCTTTATCACATTTTTGTTTGTGAAATTTTTGATGTTTGGGGCATTGATTTCATGGGACCTTTTCCATCATCTTCGGGTTTTACTTACATTCTTTTGGCTATGGATTATGTTTGTAAGTGGGTAGAAGCAAAAGCTACCCGTACTAACGATTCAAAAGTTGTGATTGATTTTTTGAAGGCTAACATCTTTTCCAGATTTGATGTTCCAAATGCCTTAATGTGACAACCTGATATTTCAGGTAAATGTAATGACCTAAAAGTGAAGGATTTGTAATCTACTTTTGATATAATAAAAAAATAGCATCAAAAATAAAATGTTCAAAAGTCTCAATTGGGTTGCATAAAGTAATAGATATCGTAACAAGGTTTTCAGAAATGTAAAGAACACAAAAATCCGAGTTATAACGAAGAAGTTATGACCAATCAAAGATTCCGCAACAAAATTGGTAAAACATTGTTAAGCGTAATACGTGAAATTTCAATAAAATACTTTTTAGCCTTAGGTATCTAAATGAAAGTTGTAGATCTCATTAAACCATGAACGTACATAAAAAGAACGTCCGAGTCTGACTTCGTATGAGGAAGTTATGATTTTTCTAAGTTTTGGAGTAGCAGTAGACAACTAAAAACTCGAAATAAAGATCAAGCGACTTTTAGCCGACGCAACCTAAATGAGAATTGAGCATCTCGACAATAGTAGTACAACGGTAAAAAGACAGACGAAAACGGACATCGGATGAAGAAGTTATGAATTTTTAACAGACTTTTCTTGTCCCGACCTATTAAAAATATATAATTAAAAATAAACTCAAAATTTGCCAACGAAGTCTAAATGAAAGTTGTAGATTATATTCTCACCTACACGTGGATATATAGAACGTCAAAAACGGAGGTTGTATGCGAAAGTTACGCATTTTAGAAGATTGGGGCACACAAAGTGAGGGGGAGTACGCTATGGCGTACGAGGGTACGCCCAGCGTACTCAATGTTGGGCCTCGAATCGGCCACGTCTCCCTATAGTCTTCTAGCCCGTCCCATCCGAAGTCCAATATCCGATGAAGATGTCATGCATGACGTACGCCCCGCATACGCGAGTACGCCCAACGTACGAGGGCAGTTCCCACCCCTATAAATAAGATGTGAGGCTTCCGAACTTCTTTGCTAATTTACAACATCTCTCCCATATTTTCACACTCTCGAGCCTATCGAAACTACCCCGGCGCCTCAGTTACGTATCCAAGCTCCGACGAAGGTCCGAAACTCTCGAGAAATTTTCCACTTTCTGGTCGAAGTGTTGCCTGAGAAAAGTTTCGTTTTCTTCAAATCATCACACTTACCAGGTGAGTTCATACCCTAATATTTTAATGTGTTTACTATATTTTAGGGGGGGAAAATACAAAGTGAAACGCAAGAAAAGCTTATGTTGAAATGAAAATCGTTACTTACAGTTTCTAATGCTTTATCTACATTTTGTATATAAATGTTAAATAAGTAAAATAACGTTATTACAAATGTTATACTTTACATGAAAAGTTGGTAATACACCAAGGTTTATCATTCAAATGAAACACACTTTTGAAAAAATATAATAGGTATAGTTTACGAGATATTCATGATATTTTACACTCTATGAACACTATAAAAAGGAAATACTTACATTTACAAGAAAAATGGACTTTTCATACGTAAATCTTTTTGATACTAACTTTTGTGAGACATTTAACTTCACGTACTTTCAACTACGCATTTCAAGTCATGTGTTATAAACCATAATATCATGTAGGGAGAGTGTGATACTTGTGTATAGATCTATATGGGATTGACAATCCCACACCTAAACTGTTAGCTATAGTTGGACAGGCAGGTCTGGGGTGAAAAACGTTATATCATTCCTACGCCTGAAGAACGTTGTTACATGCAGTCTGGGTCAATAGTACGATTATAAAACTCACATGAAGTATTAAAACATTTGGTTTACGGGGCTATCAAACGCCTTAGTGGTTATATATACATATATAAATCTACTTACACTATATTAGGTATGGAAAATACTTATGTATTCCGGTTTTTGGAAGTTTTAAAACTGCTATTCATTTATGGAAAATATTAGATTTTCTAGAAACAAACTCGGTTACTTTATACAAAAAGGCATACAATTCTTATACAAAAACGCTTATGAACTTACCAACTTAATTGTTGACACTTTTTCAAAACTACTTGTATTTCACAGGGATTCAGTAATACAGGTAAACAACAGCTTTTGGGGAAGGGACGCTAAGACGTCAATTTCAAACTTATTATATCATCATAATGTAATTTCTTTTGAAACATGTATTACAATCAACAATGTAACTTTTTAAATTATATTTATGATGGTTGTGTTTTCTTTCTTTACTATTTACTCAATTGTTATGATACTACATGAAGTCATCCACCCTCTAACGATTCCGCCATTCTAGTTTGGGGGTGTGACACTTAATCAGTGTTCGTGGTACACATTTTTGCAATCGTATGCTTGGAAGTATCTTTAAGAAGTATGGTGTTACTCATAAAGTCTCCACAACATACCACCCACAAACAAATGCACAAGCCGAAGTGAGCAATCAACGAATTAAGGGTATTTTAGAGAAAATTGTGAATACAACAAGGAAAGATTGGAGTGCACGTCTTGATGATGCTTTGTGGGCGTACCGCACTGCATTCAAAACTCTAATTGGGATGTCTCTATATTGCATTGTTTTCGGAAAGCCATGTCGACTACTTGTTGAGTTGGAGCATAGATCCTATTGGGCAATCAAGCAATTCAATATGGATCTAAGTGAATCGGGAAAGAAAAGGAAGCTTGACATACAAGAGCTTGAGGAGATCTGTAATGAAGCATATGAGAATGAAGTCCTTTACAAAGAAAGGACAAAAGCATACCATGACAAGATGATTGTACGCAAGGTATTTGAAAAAGGTCAAAAGGTATTACTTTACCACTCTCATTTCAAATTGATTCCTGGTAAATTAAGGTCCCGTTGGGTGGGACCATATGTTGTCACTAATGTTTTTGAGCATGGTGCAATAGAAATCACAAGTGAAAAAACGGGGAAGATCTTTAAGGTAAACGGTCATCATTTAAAGCCTTATTATGAAGGATTTTAAGTAAAAAATGAAGAAGTGAAAGAAGTAACGGATCCAAAGTACTAAGATTGATAAAAAATTGGGGTCCAAGTTAAGCCAAGGACATTAAAAATGGGCAGCTAACCGGGAGGCAACCCGGGGGTATTTTTTTCATTTCCTTCATTTCTTATTTTTCCGTCTTATTTTCTTCGTTTTCAAGTTTCCAAGTTGTTTCTCATGTCTAAAGAGGTTAAAAAATCATTTTCTAGGCAGTAGCGGATTAATGGGTTACACTTTGAAAAAAATTAAAAAAATCAAAATTTTTGGCCGTCTCAGAGATTTACATGGCCCGTGTAAACTTATGCTTATGGTTTTCATGGCCCGTGTAAACGTTCAGACACACATTTATCAAACGCATCATTTACACGGCCGTGTAAAGTTTACCCTTGTGTTTACACAACCCATGTAAACGTAAAAACAGAGTTGTATGTTTTTAAGCTAAAACTCGATTTTTTTGCTCATTCTTTTCACAAAACGTGCGACTCCTCTTCTCTCCTTACTTCCCCTTCGAAAAAACACCTCAATAACACTCCATTTTGCTTAATTTTTCTTCAAAAATCAAGCTCCAAGGTATGAAATTCTTCTCTTTTCTTCACCTTCTTTGTCTTGCATCTCAATTTCACCCTCTAATGGCCGATTTTGGGGGTTTTGAGCAAACCCTAGAATTTTTGGGTCTCCAAATTTCGAGCTAATGTTTGTAATTTCTTATAGGATAAGCTTTGGGAAAGCTTGGGGAAGCATTGGACATCACCCTAACACCATTTACAAGCACATTTTGGTATAATTGTTCCAAACTCTTTTTTTGTGTGCATATAGTTAGAACCACGTTTTTTTGGGTGATTTTTGGTGGTATTGCTAGTTTTTGTGCGTACTATAGAGTTCAAATTGTCCTACAATACGTGAAAAACTTTTTTGAATTCTTGGGCAATGGCTTCCTGTGGAAAAAAAGGGCTAGAATTGGGACCTCACATATGGGTGGTCAAGAAACTAGTGATGAACAAGACCAACATTCCATGGAAAACCCCTATGAATTTGGTCTTATTTTTTAGTCCAATCCACAAGAGATTTTGTATTCAAGCCTTATTCGAAGGGTAAAAAGGGCTCAAAATTTTGTGGACATCCAAGCCCTTAAGGACATTCACATCTATAAAGGAGTTCACAAGCTCTTGAAGGACATAGGTTGGGAAGGTCTATTGAATCTCCATGCATTAAACTATCAAACACCCATGTTGTAACTCTTGTCATCCATCACCTTTGATTACCAAACACACATCCTTACCTTCTGTTTGCTCAATCAATCCCATAAGATTCATGCTGACAGCCTTTGTGATATTATTGGTGCTTCAAAGGCAAAAAGTGATGTGTATACGACAAAGGGTAGAAAAAATGTCATATTTGAGAAAAGCTGCGGAAGATTTTGGACAAGAATCTCTTGTGAAAACGAGTTTCAATCAGGCACAACAAAGGCTTCTAGTATCATACATCCTGTCCTTAAGGTCACCCACCGGATCATTGATTCTCTCTTGTTTCCTCAAGAAGAGATTAGTAAGGCAAACAAGAAAGAATTGGAAGTTTTATGGTGCATGATTCACAAGCCCGAGGAAGTTCCTCACTTCGGGTGTTGGGTAATCCAAAAAATACTTAGAAACTCCATGAGCAATGGTGGTCAGCTTCATCGTGGAGGATGGTTTCTATTATAGCTGAACATCTTGGCCTCCATTTACCCAACAACACAGACGATATAATTCTGGGTCGCACTCGTTTATCAATTGATGTTATGGAGACTATGCATATCTTTTACCGTAATTCCAACGGGGATGTTCATTGGACAATCGATGGTAAAGAGTATCTACGTATTGACAGCCGAAATAAGAAGATACTCAATTTGGCCAATGACATCCCATCTACAAATTGTCGCCTCTAGTCCAATTTGGGTGTTACTGTAGTTCGTAGACCTCCAACCACCACTCTTCATCCTCCTGCTCCAACTGCAGGTGCCTCCAACTCATCTCTCCCCATTCCCTTTCCCGAGCACAACATCTACATGGGCGAGTTTGCATGCTTAGACCACCATTACACGAGCCTCCAGTAGGAGGTAGGAGAGATTTATACGGATATTGCTGAACCAACTTCCGAATTTCAGGACTACCGTAATCTTTAGGAGGAGTGTTGGGCCCAACAAGAGTTGTGGTGGGCCGAGTAGGATCAGCGATGGGCCGTTTAGGAACCGAAACATACATCACTTGTTGAGCGATCTCCACCAAGTACTTGTCCTTCCACCACAACAAAAACCATCAACATCTCAACGCTAGTGGCCCCCATATTATCCTACCGATTATCAGCCCTACTACCCTCAGTTCCCACCACATCCTCCACCGCCTGGCTCTCAAAAGGCCGGCTATGCCTCTCTCCAAGCATTGAGGATGATGCTATATTTTAAGCTTGGGGAGGGGCACCCATCCATGCATAGATCCCGTTGCATGTAGGTTGCATGCAGTTTTTGTACATATTGCATAATGTTTTTTCTTTTTCATTCTGTATATAAATTTTTCAAACAAAAAGATTTTATTTCTATTCTATTATATATATATATATATATATATATATATATATATATATATATATATATATAAAATGCATTTTGCAACTAAATTTTTGCATTACATTTTATTTTGTTAAAAAAAATATTTTTTGATCCAATCCTAAGCAGCTGAATCTTCTCAAAACAGTTGAGCTAGTGAGTCGTATGTCTTGAAATTAGAGTTGCTGTTTTTTATTGAAAATCTAAAAGCAAGCCAATCGTACACGAACACATCTCCCGAAGATACTTGCGCAAAACAGAAAGTGAGAAGATTGTCAACATTGGAGCATAACAACAGGTATGAGCCAATCTTTGGGACGTATGACTGGTCTTATGAGTAGTAAGTGCTCAATTGAACCCAAAATGCCAAATTCAAGAAATCATAAAAGAATACAAAATTTCAAAGTCCCGGGCCTTCCAACACTCTAAAAAGTCCTTTCTACTCATTCCCTTTTATATACCCTGCTTGGGGACATAGTTTCCAACTATACCTACGGGTCTTTGTATGTTAGCTTCAGTCCCCCAAAAAAATATGTCTAGAAGCCCCTCATGGTAATAGACCGTGAGACGTCTCACAATAGATAAGTCAAGGACGAAAATATAAAGAAATAAGCCTAGCAAATAAATTGATAAGGGTGTTATGTATTATCTTAGTTAAAAAAAAATATATTATTAAGTTAATCTGTGACCTTTGGGACTCGAATGAGTAAACTCTGAGGGGGTGTTCTACACCTAATTGCCTAAAGCTGAATTGTTTGGGACTGATTGGGTTGAAAGTTCGCTACACGGGTTCCATAGAAAGTCATGAACTTAATAATAACAAAGAAAATATAAATATGTATAGGTACCCAAATAAAGCTAATTTGTGGCCTTTGAGGTTCGGGAAAGTAAACCCGAGGGATCTTTTTAAATCTAGCACACTAAGGTCATTTGATCTGGATGTGCATGGTTGGAAGTCCGTTACACGGATTTCAAAGAAAGTCATGAGCTTTATTTGTAGGAAAATGTAATTACATAGTTTGTATATATTTATGTTTATATTTTAATTGAATAATATGTTTAGGAAAAATGCTTGGCTGCCAAAAGATTCCCTTGGACTTGGACTTGAACTTATAACATTGGGACTAACTGTTAATTACTCTGACTAGTGTAAGTGGTTTGAAATTTGTAACCAATCTGGGTAAATTTTAGGGAATTCTTAGAAAATATTTTTTTAGAAAAGATTGTTGTTAATCAACAAATAGCTGGAGTTGGTCATTGTTATATTTTGTAAAATAAAGATGATTGAGCATATTTTTGTCACATATATTTTCATGCGAGTAAGACCATAATTTGTTCCATGAATTGACTTGATGTTTTTAAAAAGGAACAAGTGTTGTAATCTTTGATTATGTTGAGTTGCATTAGGGAGTGGCTAAAGTCTTATTTCTATTGTTATATAATATTTTGAGACTTAAGCCTTTTTTTGACTCAAGGCACGACAGGTACATTCTCAACTATGCTACAAAAGCGAGGTTAATTGGGTTGAATCCTTTTCATGTTTGTTTTGATTTTTACATTAAGTTTCAAAAGTTTTGATTTTGATTTTCTTTTCTTTTCTTTTATTTTATTATCTCCGGTTTAAATTTTTCTTGTTCTTTCTTGAGGACATGAAAGGTTCAAGCTTGGGGATATTTGTTAGGTGCATTTGATGCATTCATTTTGTAGTTTTACGCCATAAAGGGCATTGCATATAGGCTTAAACTCATGCATTTTGCATGTTTTTTGGGATTTTTCATGAGGCAATTTCATGCACACAATTTTGTTATATTTCAAGGACTTTTGGAGGTAGGATCTTAATTGAGGATATGAATAAGAGATGTAGATGAAGTTTCGGGTCTTGCGGAGCACTGAGGAGGAAGATATCAAAGAAATGAAGATTTTTAGCTATTCAGAGATTTACACGGGCTGTGTAAATGGAAGCCTTGTATTTACATGGGCCGTGTAAACGCATACTCTCGAGCATTGTACTTTGAAGGCCTGACCAAATTATGCAGCGTACTTTTTTTGTGTTTACACGACCGTGTAAATTGTAGTGTTAATTTACACAGGCTGAGTAAACGTGGTCGTATGTAACAACCATAAAAATTCCAACCAGTTTAAACTTTTCAAAAACAACCTGATTTCATAAAATGATTACAAAAAGGTTTTCAATACAATTATTTTAGAGTATTCCCAAAATCACAACACAAAACATACTCATGAGGAGCGGTACGATCACGCCTTTGCCTTGCCACGGTCTCCGGAAGAACCTGAAAAACATTAAACCACAACTGTAAGCCCGAAAGCTTAGTGAGATACCCCCAAAATACCAACCACATATACCATACACGCATAACATGCCATATCATAACAGAACACAGAACAGCCATGCACTTCGGGTCTACTATGTTACTGGTCCGCCGCATCGGCCTTCAGTCCACCCGGTCCACCCTCCGAGTCTAACCACATACATCGAGTCTACAATGTGATTGGTCTGCCCGCACCGGGCCTTCAATCCACCTGGTCCACTCTCTGAGTCTACAATATGACTGGTCCGCCCACACTGGGCCTTCAGTCGGCCTGGTCCACTCTCCGAGCCTCGGAACGTCTGGTCCGCCCTCTTGGGGCCTACAGCCTATCCGGACCGCTCGTTGGGCCTTCGGGATAACCAGTCTGCCCTGGGTATGTTGGCCTACATCACAAAGCTGGTCCCGCCTCAACCCAACCCCAATCCAACAACCATGTGCACATAAACAATCAATCATATAGCATATCACATCCAATCAAACCGATCTAACTTATCACATAGCATAACATCATCCTAACCAGGACACCGACCTAACCGGTCACTAGCATAGCATCTTCCTACATACCGGGATTCCGACCCTAACCAAGTCTCTAACATATACCATCCTAACTACCAGGATGCAAGATAGCAAAGAAATAACATAACAACGATACCCGGATCACAATCCGATAAAGGGTCGGCCTTGGTGCCGTAGACCCTGTTGATATAGTGAGGATAACTCACCTCGCAACTGCCGGCTGAACCGATAAACCCCAAGCTGCTCCGACCACTGATATGATCTCCAACACTGGCCAACATCAAAACTCTGTACTCAAAACAAATGCCAAAAATTACCAAAATGCCCCTGGAAATCAACTGGTCAACCCTTGATCAAAGAAAAAGTCAAAGTCAACCCATGACTGACTCTACTCGCCGAGTCAACCCGATGACTCGCCGAGTCCCCATGCACATAACTTCTTGAATCCGCGACTCAACTCGCCGAGTCACCCCGAGACTCACCGAGTCCAACAACTCTGAGTCCTTTCACACTCGAATCACCGAGTCATCCCTTGACTCACCGATTCACAGTTCAACCAGAAGAAATTTGAACCTCACGACCAGACTCACCGATTCCAAGAACAGACTCGCCGAGTCCAAGGCTATCTTCAACCTACTCGCCGAGTTGTTCTTCCAACTCGCCGAGTTCTAGTCCATCTTCAAGCAACTCGCCGAGTACACCTTTGTGACTAGCCGAGTGCCTCTAGATCTGAAACTATACAGAGGCTTTCCAAGCCATGCTGATGCTCTAAACCATAGATCTACCCTTCTACAAGCCATCCATCACGTAAAGTAGCAAATTTTATCCAAGTAGATCTAAGCATTTTACACTCTAGGGTTTGGGTTTGGGACAAAAGGGCTTCATTAACCATTCAAGAATAGGGACTTTAATGCTCTCTAGACCTCTTCCATTCCAGATCTGAGGTAGCAACCTCAGATCTAACTTTCAACTCACAAAACCACAAGCTATTCTTTCCAAATGCTCCAAAGATTATGAATCTAGAAGAATAACAGCCCAAGAAACGAAATAATACCTCAAAAGAAAGCTCCAAAAGAAGAGAATCTGAATCCTTGCAAAGCCCCTTGCTCCAAGCCTCTTAACTCTCCAAGATCTCCTCCAAAATCTTTTCTCCAAGGTTCAAATGCACTCAAATCCCTCACAATCGTGCCTTAGGGTTTTCTGGACTTCAAGGGAGGGTAAAGAGGCTAGGGAGAGGGTATAATGTCCTTTATATAGGGCTCATCCTCCGAAATTAGGGTTTTCTCCACTCAGCACCAACTCGCCGAGTCCAACTGCCGACTCGCCGAGTTGGCTACTTGACACGTGACCAGAGTCGCGACCCTACTCGCCGAGTCCACTCGTGGACTCGCCGGGTTGCCCTTTCACAAATACACTTTTAGCCCTTCAACTCTACTCTTGATATTCCGGGATGTTACAATTCTCTTCCACTTAAATTAGGCTTCGTCCTCGAAGCCTGCGGCAACACAACTCCAGAACTACTCTCACACTGCACCACCTATCATTAATCAGACTAGGTTCCTCAAAGCACAACCACCGAAACTCAAAAACCCGATTTTCCTTCCCTCGGTGTTCGAACCACCGCTTCAAGCCGGCCACCGGCCTCGCCCTCTGACAACCACACTTACCAACTTATCAACTGAGTATCATTCCATGATACTTCACCCGCTTCAAATCACAATAAGCACTCGACTCAACGAGCTAGAAATAACCGCGAACCACCGTAATTCCCGGTCTGAGCCCAACTTTATCCATTCCATGCTAACAGGATGACACATCATTCAGCCTTAGAGAAACTCCCATGAGTTTCTCCACCGCAATCTCATACCCATGATGAACTGGCTCTAGCATCTTCGGGTTGGGAAAACCCGATACACTGACAACACCCCCAAACATCCCCCAGGATGAATTTCCACCATATACATAAATCCTTGATCAAAATCAAACTAGAAATCCAAGATGCCATTCCTTCATTCCTTCCGAGCCTTTTGGCTCTACACCCGCGAAAATTTCTTCCGAGACCTCAACAAACATCCAAACCAAGTGCGATTCCATACCGCAGCCGTAGACACACTGCTCATCAACCATGATTGGAACACCCCAATCATAACTCTACACTACTGCTTCCACTTCCGTGAACTTACACTCCCTCTCGGAGCTACATTTCTTTCCCCTTTCCTTACCAAGGAAATCCACCTGGCCGCCTTGTCACTATGACAAGTGCCACGGTGCTCACCCAATACTACACCATTCTCTTATAGCATAACCGCTATCCCATGCACCACACATGCTCTGGATTCACTCGTAAGGACTCTCAAGTCCATGCTCTACCTTCCACTCACCATGATCAATACCCGGGGCCAGACCTTCTAACGCTAACACGTTGCGACATACTCAATCCATATCCTCGTACCGATCTCTCAACACAAGCAGAGTCTTCAGCATGACTGGACCGCCTTTCCAGGCCTTCAGCCCATCTGGACCACTCTCGGAACCTTCAGCAGGTCTGGACCGCCCTCCAGGGCCTTCAGCCTGTCTGGACCGTTCCTCGAGCCTTCGGCCTGACTGGTACGCCCACCAGCCTTCAGTCTATCTGGACCGCTCAACCAGCATCCAACATCCCTAATTATCCCTCCAGGAAAAACTCTCCCATGCATATTGTTCTAGCCCTCTAGGGGTTCCGAACTCTATCTCCACCCTACATACTCAATCTCGGACCAATACCAGGCATTCCACAAACAATCACCCTTGGTCTGTATCCAATCCCCGTATACCTGTCACTTACTTGTACCAGCCTACACTCTCGGCTGATAGAATCACTACTAAATCCCAAGCAGCTAAACAACCTCTCATGACCATCGATCTTCCGGAGAATTTCCAATTCTCCCCCACTTAGAGCACTGACTATCAACCATCGGTCGCCATCACCAACCTCCCTTATCAACCCTACACAACACAATCCCTTACATGCGATCTGGTTCCCACTAGAATGAGCAATCTTCACAAAATCACATATCGACACAAATCATCTCGGCTCGAAAGAAGCCCGACCTTCAGCAACCACTCCTCAGACTGCAGATGATACCCGACATTCAGACTAAAAGCCAAATTCCCACTAATAACCCTCATGAACGATAACCAATGAAATTTCCAACACCAAACCCTTAACAATAACACAACCCGCAAGGAACAATGAATACAATACCAGAAATCACACAACAAGACTAGCAGATATACAATACTCCACAATAATCATAAGATAACAACACATCAAGAAAGAAACATACTCGCAGCTGCATCCGGCACTGCCCTGACCTCCACTGTTGTAAGCTGAAAAGCACGACCCTGAGCCTTTGGGGGCTCCGCTCCACCCTGACCACCGCCCGTGATCCTCAATGTGGCCGGTACTGGAGCCTGCACCGGTCCTATAGCAAGTTGTGGACAGTTGACCCTCAAGTGTCCAACCTGATGACAATGATAACAAACCCTCAAATCCCGACCCGGGCCTGCCTGCCGACAATCCCTCGCATAGTGCCCCTCCTTTCCGCACTTGCGGCATGCACCACCGGACCTACAAACCATGGTGTGACCCTTCCCAAACTTCCCACAAGTGTGGCTGCTCTGATCTCCCAATCTAGAATCAACGGTCTTGGACCGTTTCGGCGCCGGCTGCGACTGCACCGGAGCCTGCCTCAGCTCTTGCAACTGCAACTCAATCTCCAACTCACGCCGCCTGGCGGCCTCCTGCAACTCCAACAAGGTCTCGCACCTCTGCCTAGACACAAACTGTCTGATATCCCTCTTGATCATACTCAGATATTGGGACATCTGAGTCTGCTCCGAAGCGAACTCAGGGCAAAACATCGCCCTCTTAGTGAACATCCTGGTGATCTCCGTCACCGACTCCGAACCCTGATTCAGCTCCTGGAACTCCTGAGCCAATCTCTCCCTCTCAACCCGCAAAACATAACGAGTGCTGAACATCTCCCGGAACTGATCCCATGAAACCGCAGCTCTCTGCGCATCCGAATACGACCCCGTGGTCAATCTCCACCAATCCTTCGCCCCGAGCCTTAACAGGTTCAGAGCACACCTCACCCTCTGATCAGCAGGGCACGAACATGTGAAGAAACACCCCTCCACTTTCGACAACCATCTCATAGCAACAATCGGGTCCTGAACCCCGTCGAAGGTAGGAGGCTTCGTATTATCGAAGTCCCGATACTGAAAACCCCGACAAGCTCCTCCCCCTGCCGCTGCTACAGCCGTTGTAGCCGCCGCGGCAGCCGTCTCTGTGAGGGCCCCATAGCGCTCATCAAAATACTCAACCATGGCGGTCTTGATCGACCCAAACAGTTCCGGAAACTCAGCCTGGAACAACGCAGCAACCTCATCATGCAGGATCTCACGAATCTTCGCATCCCATTCGCACGTGCTCATCTGACCAATAACCTCGGGCGGTACTAACCCGCCCTGAACTCTCTCTCCTGCTCCCGATCCTAACCCGGATCTACTCCCAGCATGACTCGGAATTTCCATACTGAAAAACACCACAAGATCTCAGATACTTCCCACTATCCCGGGAACTAACTCCCAATCCAACCCTAGAGGTCATGGTTTCCCTGATATGCATATGGTTCCTGTGCTTTCACTAGTACGGGCTCATACTACCTTCCACACCTACCCATATTTGTATTAAGTACTACCACAACACCCTAGTGAAAAACATACATAACAAGCACTCAACCCTCACTCCTAGAGGAACACTGGAAATCTCCCGCAAAGGAAACCCTAGGCTAACAGGCATCATAAATCAGGCAATATTATCATGAAATCCTGAAGATCCCTAGCCTAGTACTAGCATGTTGTTCTATTAAAGCTCAAAACAAATATCATGTATGGTATTTTGGGGTTACTTATTGGCTCCGGTTGATCGTACCTCCGCGTCCTCCTTTACTCATTTTGAAAACCATTTTAAATTCTCTTTTGAAAACCCTCCTCGATTTGAGACTGGATTCACACAAATGTTCCTCCAATTCACTCAAACCAAGGCTCTGATACCAACTTGTAACAACCATAAAAATTCCAACCAATTTAAACTTTTCAAAAACAACCCGATTTCATAAAATTATTACAAAAAGGTTTTCAATACAATTATTTTAGATTATTCCCAGAATCACATCACAAAACATAATCATGAGGAGCGGTACGATCACGCCTTTGCCTTGCCACGGTCTCCAGAAGAACCTGAAAAACATTAAACCACAACTATAAGCCCGAAAGCTTAGTGAGATACCCCCAAAATACCAACCACATATACCATACACACATAACATGCCATATCATAACAGAACACAGAACAACCATGCACTTCTGGTCTACTGTGTGACTGATCCGCCGCACCGGCCTTCAATCCACCTGGTCCACCCTCCGAGTCTAACCACATACATCGAGTCTAAAGTGTGATTGGTCCGCCTGAACCGGGCCTTCAATCCACCTGGTCCACTCTCTGAGTCTACAGTATGACTGGTCTGCCCGCACTGGGCCTTCAGTCGGCCTGGTTCATTCTCTGAGCCTCGGCACGACTGGTCCGCCCTCTTGGGGCCTACAGCCTATCCGGACCGCTCGCTAGGCCTTTGGGATAACTGGTCCACCCTGGGTATGTTGGCCTACATCACAAAGCTGGTCCCGCCTCAACCCAACCCCAGTCCAACAACCATGTGCACATAAACAATCAATCATATAGCATATCACATCCAATCAAACCAATCTAACAGATCACATAGCATAACATCATCCTAACCAGGATACCGACCTAACCGGTCACTAGCATAGCATCATCCTACATACCAGGATTCCGACCCTAATCAGGTCTCTAACATATACCATCCTAACTACCAGGATGCAACATATCAAAACAATAACATAACAACGATACCCGGATCACAATCCGATAAAGGGCCGACCTTGGTACCGTAGACCCTGTTGATATAGTGAGGATAACTCACCTCGCAACTGCCGACTGAACCGATAAACCCCAAGCTGCTCCGACCACTGATATGATCTCCAACACTGGCCAACACCAAAACTCTGTACTCAAAACAAATGCCAACAATTACCAAAATGCCCCTGGAAATCAACTGGTCAACCCTTGATCAAAGACAAAGTCAAAGTTAACCCCTGACTGACTCTACTCGTCGAGTCAACCCGATGACTCGCCAAGTCCCCATGCACAAAACTTCTCCAATCCGCGACTCAACTCGCCGAGTCACCCCGAGACTCGCCGAGTCCAACAACTCTAAGTCCTTTCACACTCGACTCAACGAGTCATCCCTTGACTCACCGATTCACAGCTCAACCAGAAGAAATTTGAACCTCACGACCAGACTCACCGAGTCCAAGAACAGACTCGCCGAGTCCAAGGCTATCTTCAACCTACTCGCCGAGTTGTTCTTCCAACTCACTGAGTTCCAGCTCATCTTCAAGCAACTCGCCGAGTACACCTTTGTGACTCGCCGAGTGCCTCTAGATCTGAAACCATACAGAGGCTTTCCAAGCCATGAAGATGCTCTAAACCATAGATCTACCCTTCTACAAGCCATCCATCACGTAAAGTGGCAAACTTTACGTGAATCCAAGAAGATCTAAGCATTTTACACTCTAGGGTTTGGGTTTGGGACAAAAGGGCTTCATCAACCATTCAAGAACAGGGACTTTAATGCTCTCTAGACCTCTTCCATTCCAGATCTGAGGTAGCAACCTCATATCTAACTTTCAACTCACAAAACCACAAGCTATTCTTTCCAAATGCTCCAAAGATGATGAATCTAGAAGAATAACAGCCCAAGAAACGAAATAATACCTTAAAAGAAAGCTGCAACAGAAGAGAATTTGAATCCTTGCAAAGCCCCTTGCTCCAAGCCTCTTAACTCTCCAAGATCTCCTCCAAAATCTTTTCTCCAAGGTTCAAATGCACTCAAATCCCTCACAATCATGCCTTAGGGTTTTCTGGACTTCAAGGGAGGGTAAAGAGGCTGGGGAGAGGGTATAATGTCCTTTATATAGGGCTCATCCTCCGAAATTAGGGTTTTCTCCACTCAGCACCAACTCACCGAGTCCAGCCGCCGACTCGCCGAGTTGGCCATTTAACACGTAACCAGAGTCGCGACCCTACTCGCCGAGTCCACTCGTGGACTCACCGAGTTGCCCTTTCCCAAATACACTTTTAGCCCTTCAACTCTACTCTTGATATTCCGGGATGTTACATCGTAAGTTTACAACAATTTTTCTTCTTTCTAAAGAGGTGTAACCGGCTCCAGGAAGGAAAAAAGTCGATTTTGGGAGTTCTAGAGGCGATTTTCTGGAGGAATTGGAAGACAATTGTTACTTGGAAACATTTGGATTTCGTTTAGATTTCAATTTGTAAGACTTTAATTTCAATTGCTAGGTTTGTGCTTTGTTAAAGTCATGAGTGGCTAGAAACTTAAACTCTCCAACTTTATGTTTTGACTATTGTGTGTGTGAATTCAATCATTTGACTTGGTGTTTGTTTTAAATGCTATCTAGTGAATTTGACTTTGTTTTAATTGAAAGTTTGGTTTCAATTCTAGTTCTTTTTGGCCAATTAAGTTAGGGTTGATTCATTCAAGTTAGCTATTATGAAAAATCCGTAATTGTTTTGTCATATAGAACAAGTAACAAACACTAAATTGAATTTTCTTTGAATAATCCTGGTGTAAATCAAATTCACACATTCTTACACTCCCAAGCTTATGAGGAGTATTGAATGTTGTTGGTACAATTCACACAAAGCATAATGCAATCTTTCCACCTAATTCTAAGAACTTGTTTAGAATAAATTGGTCAGATTAGAATTAATTAAATAGCTTATTTTAATTAATTAAAATGGTGAATGTGAATTACTAGAGCTTGTTAGCATTTCTAAGTACCAACTTAGATAGAATTAAACAAATATCATTTCATACTTTGAATCACATTGCTAATTAGTCTTACATTGAGTTGGAGTATTTTATAAATCTTGGTTTTATATATTATCCGGAACTTTTCCCTTTTGGAGGAATTTGTGGCACGATGCTTTAGAAATGCTCCTATTTAGTATGGAAACATTAGGTTCCTTGAGTTTGAGCAATGTTTTCTCGTAAACCGTTAAGTAATTTGCATAAAACACACCAAGTTTACATGAAATTTTAATTTTAATACAACTTTTTATTTTTTTTCTCCATTAAATCACTTGTGGCAACTTTAACTAATCGCTCCAACTAAAATTCATATTTAGACCGGTTTACACTGTTAAAATCCGTGTGGAATTCATAAATCCTTCATACAAAATTGGTTCTCAATTGTCTTTATATTGACGTTTTCACATTCACGAGATTATCAATTCTCGTTTATATTGTTTCGGTTAACAATCAACCGATTTGAATTTCGATTTTTGTGTCCACATGCTACTGCGAAGAAACTTCAAAAAATCATAACTTGTTCATATGAAGTCACATTTGGACGTCTCTATATACACGAGTTCGCTTTTATAGTTACTACGACCTATCTAAAATTTACTTTTTACAACGTTCATACCTGCGTCGGTTAAATCACGAAACTTGAGAGAAACATAACTTCTTCATACGAAGTTATATTTCAAAGTTCTTTATATATATATGGAATCCTTCTCATATATACTATAACTTTGGTTAAAATTATTTATCCTAAATAATATTATATCAAAATGTCATTTTATTGTTTAGTATATCTTAATTGTTTAGCTTGAATCTGCGGACGTTAAAAAATAAGAGTTGAAATTAAAGTCACTTAAATATATTTACTTATAAAAAATGTCACTTACACGTATATATTATATATTATGCGAATTTCTTCCCTTTTGGAGGAATTTGTGGCATGATGCTTTAGAAATGTTCCTATTTAGTATGGAAACATTAGGGTCCTTGAGTTTGCGCAATGTTTTCTCATAACAAGTTAAATAGTTTGCATAAAACACACCAAATTTACATAAAATTTCGATTTTAATGCTGATTTTTATTTTTTTCTCAAGTATATCACTAAATTTACATTTTTGTGGAAACTTTAACCAATATCTCTAACCAAAATTCATATTTTGAACGGTTTAGACTGTTAAAATTTATGTAGAATTCATAAATCCTTCATAAATCTCATAAAACACACTAAGCTTCCATAAAATTTTGATTATAATACTGATTTTTATTTTTATTTTCTCAATTGAATCACCAAGTTTATATTTTTGTGTCAACTTGAACCAATCAACTGGTTTGATCAAGTGTTTCATATTTGATCAGGTGTTTCATGTTTCTCAGTAGTTTACTATGCAAAAGGCGATGTGGCTTCAACATATGCTTTGAGTTCGCAATGAACATTTGGGTTGAATTGAACCCTTCTGTATATTGGTATTAATATTCACTTATTTCTTCTTCTTTTCTTCTCTCAGAGCATCAAAATTTTGTGTAGTAGTTTCTTAAAATTGCTTAAGTAGTTCACCATACCAAATTGGTGTAATAAAGACAAAGAAGAATTCCTTTAGAAGATGTTACCGTTGACCATCTTTCTTGTCTTGTTTACACCATTTTGGCATTATGAACCATTTAAGTGACCTTAGGAAGCAATTACATAAAATCATGATTCTCTGATAAAAAAGACTAACAATAAATCAGGGAAATTAGTACAAATCTACGTAAGAATTCACTTTAACAAAAGTATTTGCCAATTATATATATGAAAGCGATATTAACTTTATATAAATTTAGTATCGTTTATGCAATTTATATTAAGCCATACAAGTCAACCATCATCGATATTGATGTATACAACTTTTATTTTAATCGTTAAACAAATTTATTGAACTAGTAAAATATGAAATGATTACACTATTATATAAATAAAATAATCAACCGGTCCCCTCAAATTTGGAAATAAATCAAGCACAACTTAATACAAATGCATACTTAACAATTAAAAAAAAACCACTGAAAAGCGATTATAACAATACAAACGCAAGTATCCATATATAGTTTCTCACGATACAATCAAGTTGTAAATTAAATTATGAAAAAATAGATTGTGATGATACAGGAGTCGAGAACTAGAAATTAAAACTTATTTTATTAAAGACAAGAGGTGGATGAGCAAACGATACAACCAATGAAACAGGGAGAAATTTCAACCAAGAATCAAAACCATACATAATATACTAAAACTTATTCTATAAAATAAAATATTAAAATCTCTCATTATTAGGGACATTTCAAAATCAAATCCTTAAACCTCAAAATTGACACTTGGCCAGTGCCTATCATGTGTCGTTTGTTTAGTTTAAAACGCTACAATAGGCTTTTACTGCATATTTCTCTTTGCCTTGACCGCCTCTAAAGAGAAATTTGATAAACTCATCGTAATCAAAAGACTTGAAGGATAACGGGTGCTCTTCGTCCACCATCTCTTCCATGGTTTTCATGAGTTTCCCGACTTTTGGCAATGCAAAAAGCCCTAGCGAAAACCTAGTCTTGTTTTCTCTTATAAACACTCTATGATATGGCACATGCAATCGCCTGTTCAACCATACCTGAATGTCAAAGTTTTCAAACTTATTATTATAAGCATTAAGCAGGTGAGAATCTATGATATAGTTCTCAGGTTCAACCATGTTTATATTACTTACGTTTAAAGTTTCTGCGACCATGACTGTAAACAAGTGTGGTGAAAGCTTTACTTTGAACCATTTGTCGTCTTTCATTTGAATCTCTAATCCTTCAACATCGTTTTGATGTAAAATCGTCATTATACCTGAATCTGCATGTGCATGTAATCCTAGATCCGATTCATTTGGCTTTGGAACTCTATATTTCATAAGCTTAAGTGTATAACACTTTAGTTCCATATATTCGTTAAAATACGGGCCCAAATCCAAGCTCTCGAAAACCATTTTCATTACCATTGCATCCAATTCGAAGAGCTTATTCGAATATAAATGGATGTCTTCGCTACCACACAAAAATAGATACATTATAAAAGACTTCTAGATTATCATTATCGATCAAGACAATTTATGTCAAATTCATAACAACTAAAAAATATCCAGAAAAAATGTATAGATAATACTGACTCATTTAAAACAATTTAGGTTAACTTGTGTCACCATATGTCAAAAGGGTAATTTTAAATGATGTAATAAAACAACATTTCCTCCACGAAGTGTTTGTAAATACATATAACATCCTTTATAGCTCTTAAAAATTATATTATTATTATTAGAATAATAACCTTTTGATACTTATATTTTATGATATCCAACCCATTTTACCACTCGTAAAATTCTTACCAAACTTGAGCGTTTCCTTGAGGCCACATGAGATTAGTGAAGTTCTCCACTTGTTTCTCGATGTAAGGTTCATCAATGCCCATGCTTTCATATAGTGGAAGTATTGGTGTATTCCCGATAAATCCATGAAACATTCGAGAGGCGGTGTTTTTGGACTTTGTTTCAAATGGTAGATCAAAAAGCTCCTTCATTGCATCATATACTGAGTTTTGAAGCTCTGGGGAAACCCCAGATACGATTGCTTGGAAGCAACCGTATTCCTGGAGCGCCTGAAAAACTTCTGTTTTAACCGATTCCCAAACACGAGTGTTGGGATCTCGATAATTTAGCAATGAAAAATCAATCACAGGAAGCTGAATATATTCTCCGGAAGCCATTTATGTCTCTATTATGTTGTTTGGAACTAGGAATTATCATTTATCCATTTATAGTCTTTGTGTTAGTCTTTTATTTGCCGAATTAGTTCGATGTGATTGCTTGAATCAAAACGAAAGATCCAAAAGATTGCATTTTGGAATCATCGAGATGGTAATCTTATTTTGAAGGCCTCACTTTGGTTTTTACGGGAATATCCAAGAAAGAACAGTTGGTAAAAAAAAACGTCAAATTGGCAACAATGGCTGGATCAATCGCCATAGCCGACCCTTGATTCGGTTCTGTGGTGCCCAATTTGGACGCTTTCTTGCTCAATTCTTTATTGACGATAGCATCTGTCGACCGAATTGTCAATTGGACTTGATCGATGCCGCCGTGATCAGCCACCATGGAACACCACAAACCACCAGCTTTAACCAATTTGAATGTTACCAAGTTTAATTACTAATTAGGGCCACTAGTAGTCACCACAATCGATTTGGTTTTTTCATAACATCATTAGAGTATTGATCGACGATAAGAATGGTTTAGTTAACTTAGCAAAATAGTTCTCTTTTCCGGTTAGTGTAGCCCATCTCCTAACTTTAAACGATAATCACAAAAAGAATATTTTATGATGTGATATATATAGTAAATAGTTACATTTATGACCGATAACACTAAATAATCACTAATTTTGATATTTGGTTTAATTGCAAATTTCGAAATTGATTCCCGCAATAATAATAATAATAATAATAATAATAATAATAATAATAAATATTGAAAAAAGTTTAACTTGGAAATTGTGTATATAAATTACGAAATGACAAAATTTCAAAAATGGTCCCTATGGTTTCATAAAATCCGAAGTTTGGTCTCTACTTTTAAAAAACCCTCACGGATGGTCCTTGTGGTTTCAAAACTTTTAATATGTAATCCTTCCGACTCATTCCCTTACCATTTAGCCGTTAACTCATTTTTCAATATTATATTGCAGGAACAATTTTGTCATTTCACTTTTAACCTTCACTCTTTAATATGAAATGATTACCTATTATTTGCACGTCAACTCCACAATCCGTTCCTCTCCCAAGAACATACCCAGTTACAGTTGTAATAGTCGCACCATTTTCATCTTAGAAGCAAGAACATAAATTGGGATTTAGGTTTTACGCAGAAGGAATCGCAATGGTGCTGTCAATATGGTGTTTTCGCGAAAAATTCGCAACCGTGCAGGACTTGGGAAAAAGATACGGTACGATACTACAAAAAACTTGTTTTTTTCGTTGATTGTGTTCATGTAGAGAAATCATTGACTTTACCCTTTTTTTGTGTTTGCAGAAGGATATGACAAATATTTCACGTTGAAGATACAGAACAGTGGTATCTTAACCAAGGAACCTTGAAGGAAATACATTGATGGTATTGTAGCATATGTAGATGATGTTGACATTGATTTATTTTCAATTCATGAGCTTGATGACATGGTTCGAGAACTAGGGTATAAAACTGATCAAACCCTTTACTAACATTTATGTATCCCTGAATACCCTTTAAACTATGGCTTAATGTCTTTAGGTAATGACCAAAATGTACCTAAAATGGTATCGTATGTCCCCAAACACAGACTTATAAGAGTGTATATTGAAAATGGTCAGACTAGGGTACCTACTTATTATAAGTCTCATTCTAAAGTTGTTATTGAAGAGTTGGAGCCTGATAGTGTGTCACTTGAAATGAATAGAAAGAAACCTTGTAGGAGAGAAGCAAGATCATATAGTAGAAAGCTTAATTTACACCAATATGTAAACCCTGTTTTTGAGTAGTCACAAGTATTAGATGTTGATGAAGGGCATGATTACTCAAAGAGTATTCTACCATATATAAGGTCACAGTTTAGCCAACAAAGTGATGTCATTCATGTTGTCAATCCTGAAATTGAAACCTAAGAACAAGTGGTCAATCATAAAACTGAAAATCAAGAAGAAGTGGTCAATCATGAAACTGAAACTCAAGAAGTGATGAATCATGAAGTTGAAATTGAAGAACCAGTGGGAACTTACCATGTAGATGAACCAAATTGGCAAGTTGATGATGGAGTCCATACTGCAACAATTGATGAATTTGAACCATTTGTAGAGGATTATTAATTTTATGCTGACTATGATGCTGAGTATAATGTCCAAACTTCATGTGAACATCAACTAGAAGTGTATTACCTAGAGGATATGGTAAGTGATGACAGTAGAGAGGCTTTATATTCTGAGAGTGGATATGGTTCTGAGGGTAGTGGAGATGATTATGATGATAGTGACTACAATGTAGATGAGTCTAACATACAATTTGATATTGATGTAGACATGACTGAATTCCATAATGTTGTTGATACAGATGAACATGAAATCTTAAACAATCATTCAACAGATGAAGGGAATGACATGATTGATAATGAGTTGGAAAATTATTGCTACTGATGATTATTAGTTTGCAGAATTTCATGAAGATGATAGGAAGATAATGCTTAAGTAGTTGAGTAAGTCATGTAGATGCTCACATGGGGAGGTTCAGGTAAAACCATTTAAGGTGGTTCAAGTCTTCAAAACCTAACGTGATGTTAAAAACTTCATGGATTCATATGTTGTAGAAACAAGGAGATCCATATACCTATCAAAAAATGACAAAATCAGGATTAGGATGAAATGTAAAGGTGTTGTAAGTCAGTCATCTAAAGTAGTTGATAGTGGTGGACCCTCAACTAAAAGTAGGGAAAACCGCAATGGTAAAGATGTAATTGCCAATAAAGGAACATGTCCTTGGGCAGTCCAAATCTCAAGGGCTAATGAAAATCAGGATTGGTTGTTGAAAACGGTTCAAGATGAGCATAAAGGTTTGCAAACAAGGGAAATTAAAGCTTGCACTTCTAGATACGTAGCAAACTTAATTGTTCAACAAATTCAAAGTAACCTTAGAATTCCAGTTACAGCCTCACATGAAGAGTTGTGCAAGAAACTAGATATAGGAATGTCATTTCAAAAGGTTTCTAGGGCAAAGAGAATGGTTGAACATATCATTAGTGGGGACTACCAAGTACAATATGTATTTTTGAGGGATTATATATTGGAGCTACTAAACACTAATCTTGGTACAACTGTTAGGATCGATGTGTATCCCGAAACCTCCCTCTCTATTACAATAAGAACTTTTAGAAGAATATATGCCTGTCTGGGTGCATTAAAGTTGGGATTCAAAGCTAGGTTCAGAGATTTTTTAGGAGTGGATGGTATATTCTTGAAGGTCCCTTATCATGGGCAAGTGTTAACTGTTGTGGGGTTGGACTCAAACAATGACATATACCCTGTAGCATATCTAGTGGTGTAGACATAATCAACAAGTAGTTGGGCCTGGTTCTTGGAACTATTAGGAGAAGATTTGGATCTGGGAGCAAATTCAAATTTTACATTCATTTATGATAGACAAAAGGTATGTATCACCTAACTATTTTTCTTATTATTATTGCTAGATAGATTTGGGTAAACGATGTTGCTTATATTTACTTTTGTTTAAGGAATAATACCAACAATTGAGAAGGTATTCCCCAATGCAGAACATAGGTTATGTTTGAGGCATATCCAGGAAAAATATGAAGAGACAATGGGAAGGAAAAAAGACTTACGTGACCAGCTTTGGGAGTGTGGTAGACCAACAACAGTCAATCACTTTAACAGAGCAATGGATGAGTTGAAAAATATCAATGAGAAGGCTCATGCTTAGGTGTGTAAGATTCCAACAATCATTTGGTCTAAATCTCACTTCAGTGGTATGTTGCTTAGGTGTGTAAGATTCTCTTAATATGTTTTATATAGGTACGGCACACACTGATTGTTTTTTTAATAATCTTTGTGAGATATTCAATTCTAATCTAGATGAGGGTTTGGATAAATCTATTATCACTTGCTTATAGTATTTTAGAGAGTATCTTATGAAGAGATTGTGTGTGGTGCAAAAGGAAATAGATAAGTGTGAAGGACTACTAACCCCAACATCAACTATGGTGTTTGACAAGATTAAGATTGATGCAACTAAGTATGTGGCTAAATATAATGGGGCAGGAAAGTACCAAGTGACAAACACATGGCAAGATCAATATGTGGTAAACTTGAATGAGCAAATTTGCAGTTATAGGTTTTGGGAAATTACAGGTTTTCCATGTAGACATGTTGTTTGTGCTATATGGGACAAAAGTGAAAATGGATAAAATGCTCCACATGTTGATGAATGGGTCCATCCTTGATATAGGTTACCACATGGAAAGCCATGTATTTCAACAAAATTGATCCATTGAATGGACGTTAAATGTGGCCTAAAAGTGACTACCTATTCACTTTAAATCCACTAAAACATAAAACATAGGTTTATATTTCAATTAGGCATAATATTTAGTTTAAATGTTAACATGGAATTGATTCATTTTTAACTATAATATATCAATATGTCTAGGTTGGGAGGCCTAAGAAGAAGAGAAAGAGGGGTGTTGATGAGCCCAACAGTCAAGCATGTAAATTGAGCAGGAAATATCAGACAGTCACATGTTCAAGGGCATAATTCCAGAACATGTAAAGGGCAGGGAGGCAGTGGTGAAGTTGGAGGGGGCTGAAAACTATGTTTAGTAGTTATTAGGATGTTTGTGCTTTAGGTCTTTTGAAACTTAAGTCATGTTTGTTTGTTTGAAACTGTAATGTATGTATGGGCTAAGAACTTAAATCATGTTTACTTGTTTTGAACTTAGTAGGATGGTTGTGTTAAGAACTTTACAACTTGGCATGTAATGGTGTGTATGCACATTTTGGCAATGAATTAATATGTTTTGTGTACTACCCTTCAACGATTCATTAATAATAATGTACATTTCAATTGCACATCAAAACCATCTAAAAGATGCATTTACAATACACTTAACACTTGCAAATGAAAAACATTCCAGAAATTCAACATTCAGCTATAACAAAGTACATTCCGTTACCATTCCATAATATTGATTTGCTAGAAACTAAAGTTGATTACAATTCTATTACATTGATCTGATACATAAACCAAAATACAACAACACCAATTCCAAAAATCCCCTACATAAACTGAAAGAAAAAAACCCCTATTCGATTAAAATCCAAAAACCCCTACACCGGTTACAAACCAAAAACCCAAATTCCATTACCATCCAAACTTTCACAAGATACTTACTGATTAAAATAATACCAAAAAATGAACACCCATGAACAAAACAACATTAGCTGGTATTTCCATAGTTCTGCACTCGCAATAGCAACCCACTCTTCCAATTGATTTCATTGAACTTATCAAACTTGGAATCACTACCAATGTCCTAGCACACATAGGAGGCCCAGGCCATCGAAGGAACCCACATCTTGTACAGTTCCAAAATTGCCTTCTAGGGTTACGATCCCTCCATGAAGTGATATTCGTTGCTTCATTCTCACATCTGCAAGTCACTATCTCTGAATGCGAAGCGATTGGATATTGTAAAAGGTGCAACGGCTGACCAATAGTGGAAGGGAGAAGAGAGATGACGATCGCAGATAAAGGGTTTGCACAAAAATCGGGCACACAATCTCTCTTTTAAAGAGTGAAGGTTAAAGTGAAATGACAAAATTGCCTTGCAATATAATATTGAAAATGAGTTAATGGCTAAATGGTAACGGAGTGAACCGGAATGACTAAATATTAAAAGTTTGGAAACCATAGGGACCATCCATGAGGTTTTTTATAATTAGGGACCAAACTTCAGATTTCGTGAAACTATAGGGACAGTTTTTGAAGTTGTCTGAGGTACAATAAATCCTTTGTCTTTTAATATTTTAAGGTTTTTTTATGCAATGAAGAACTATTGCATAATTTCCAACGTAACCATTTATTAAGTGGGTAATTATTTTGTACTATTAATAAAAAATTGATCAGATAACAAATTGATTTATCCGTTTTTAATTAAAGATCATATTTAAATTTAATTTTTTTAATATAATTATCCTTTTCATTAGAAAATAAATTGTCAAAGTTATAGATTATAGTTTCTATTAAAAGCTTATCAATAAACAATATATAAAAATATATTATCATGATTGATTTTTTCTTTTTGGCAGCAAGAAAATAAATTCATTCACCAATGGGCTAGCAAGAAGCTAGATCAAATACAACCAGATCACGTGATCATAATTTTTGCATATTCAGCTTGACAAAGACAGAGAGGAAAAGAACAATTAATAGTATTCTCTCCCATACCGAGCTTCCTGCAAAAGAATTCACTGAAAGTGATATTATTAACTAGTTTATAACCCGTGAAAACTACGGTTACAAAATTAATTAAATATTCGATTACCCCTATTCGATTAAAATCCAAAAACCCCTACACCGGTTACAAACCAAAAACCCAAATTCCATTACCATCCAAACTTTCACAAGATACTTACTGATTAAAATAATACCAAAAAATGAACACCCATGAACAAAACAACATTAGCTGGTATTTCCATAGTTCTGCACTTGCAATAGCAACCCACTCTTCCAATTGATTTCATTGAACTTATCAAACTTGGAATCACTACCAATGTCCTAGCACACATAGGAGGCCCAGGCCATCGAAGGAACCCACATCTTGTACAGTTCCAAAATTGCCTTCCAGGGTTACGATCCCTCCATGAAGTGATATTCGTTGCTTCATTCTCACATCTGCAAGTCACTCTCTCTGAATGCGAAGCGATTGGATATTGTAAAAGGTGCAACGGCTGACCAATAGTGGAAGGGAGAAGAGAGATGACGATCGCAGATAAAGGGTTTGCACAAAAATCGGGCACACAATCTCTCTTTTAAAGAGTGAAGGTTAAAGTGAAATGACAAAATTGCCTTGCAATATAATATTGAAAATGAGTTAATGGCTAAATGGTAACGGAGTGAACCGGAATGACTAAATATTAAAAGTTTGGAAACCATAGGGACCATCCATGAGGTTTTTTATAATTAGGGACCAAACTTCAGATTTCGTGAAACTATAGGGACAGTTTTTGAAGTTGTCTGAGGTACAATAAATCCTTTTTCTTTTAATATTTTAAGGTTTTTTTATGCAATGAAGAACTATTGCATAATTTCCAACGTAACCATTTATTAAGTGGGTAATTATTTTGTACTATTAATAAAAAATTGATCAGATAACAAATTGATTTATCCGTTTTTAATTAAAGATCATATTTAAATTTAATTTTTTTAATATAATTATCCTTTTCATTAGAAAATAAATTGTCAAAGTTATAGATTATAGTTTCTATTAAAAGCTTATCAATAAACAATATATAAAAATATATTATCATGATTGATTTTTTCTTTTTGGCAGCAAGAAAATAAATTCATTCACCAATGGGCTAGCAAGAAGCTAGATCAAATACAACCAGATCACGTGATCATAATTTTTGCATATTCAGCTTGACAAAGACAGAGAGGAAAAGAACAATTAATAGTATTCTCTCCCATACCGAGCTTCCTGCAAAAGAATTCACTGAAAGTGATATTATTAACTAGTTTATAACCCGTGAAAACTACGGTTACAAAATTAATTAAATATTCGATTACCCCTATTCGATTAAAATCCAAAAACCCCTACACCGGTTACAAACCAAAAACCCAAATTCCATTACCATCCAAACTTTCACAAGATACTTACTGATTAAAATAATACCAAAAAATGAACACCCATGAACAAAACAACATTAGCTGGTATTTCCATAGTTCTGCACTTGCAATAGCAACCCACTCTTCCAATTGATTTCATTGAACTTATCAAACTTGGAATCACTACCAATGTCCTAGCACACATAGGAGGCCCAGGCCATCGAAGGAACCCACATCTTGTACAGTTCCAAAATTGCCTTCCAGGGTTACGATCCCTCCATGAAGTGATATTCGTTGCTTCATTCTCACATCTGCAAGTCACTCTCTCTGAATGCGAAGCGATTGGATATTGTAAAAGGTGCAACGGCTGACCAATAGTGGAAGGGAGAAGAGAGATGACGATCGCAGATAAAGGGTTTGCACAAAAATCGGGCACACAATCTCTCTTTTAAAGAGTGAAGGTTAAAGTGAAATGACAAAATTGCCTTGCAATATAATATTGAAAATGAGTTAATGGCTAAATGGTAACGGAGTGAACCGGAATGACTAAATATTAAAAGTTTGGAAACCATAGGGACCATCCATGAGGTTTTTTATAATTAGGGACCAAACTTCAGATTTCGTGAAACTATAGGGACAGTTTTTGAAGTTGTCTGAGGTACAATAAATCCTTTGTCTTTTAATATTTTAAGGTTTTTTTATGCAATGAAGAACTATTGCATAATTTCCAACGTAACCATTTATTAAGTGGGTAATTATTTTGTACTATTAATAAAAAATTGATCAGATAACAAATTGATTTATCCGTTTTTAATTAAAGATCATATTTAAATTTAATTTTTTTAATATAATTATCCTTTTCATTAGAAAATAAATTGTCAAAGTTATAGATTATAGTTTCTATTAAAAGCTTATCAATAAACAATATATAAAAATATATTATCATGATTGATTTTTTCTTTTTGGCAGCAAGAAAATAAATTCATTCACCAATGGGCTAGCAAGAAGCTAGATCAAATACAACCAGATCACGCGATCATAATTTTTGCATATTCAGCTTGACAAAGACAGAGAGGAAAAGAACAATTAATAGTATTCTCTCCCATACCGAGCTTCCTGCAAAAGAATTCACTGAAAGTGATATTATTAACTAGTTTATAACCCGTGAAAACTACGGTTACAAAATTAATTAAATATTCATACTAAAAAATTCAAAATTATTAATCAATTATTTTATATAAAATTTTAAATACATTATTAATTAAGAGATTTTTTTATTAGTTATGTAAAATTATAATTATTGATTCAATTAAATATGTGAAATTAATTTATCATATATATTCAACTATTTTTATTTGTGAAATAATGAGAACAATAATATAAAATTTAAAATTTAAAATAAAGAATAAACAGATTGACAAATAATATCACATTAATTAGGAGGTTTAATGAATTTAAAATAAAGAATTAATAAGATGACAAATGACATCATATTAATTAGGAGTTTTAATGTTATAACATTTGGCAAAAAGACTACTCTTTTATTAGTATAGAGATTAAGACTAACAAAGGTACTTTGAATAATTCTCATAGACCCCTAAATAGTTTCTCTTTCCAATTTTACCAATTAGTTTTACCAAACACACGACCCTTTTGACCTCATCAAATGTGAAATCATCTTTAAGGATAAAATTTTGCTCCTCCAAAAGATTTTTCACAATTTATTTGCTCCCGAACCATTCAGATTTGAGATCCACAACCCATGTGAACTCAAGCCATGAATCAGTGCTAAAATTTATGTCGAAAAACCTTCTAATTTAGAGAACTTAGTTTCAAAATCTATGTTTAATATAGATCAATTAATGTTGATTGTTGGGTGGCGATTTGGAAGAGGGGAAAAAGTCTAACCACTCAAGTCTCAAAAGAGACATTGAACACCACCTGATTTTTATTTAAACATGCCACAAAAACAAGTACAAACAAGCAACAAAGTGACACCCTATACACAAAGTTATCGTGTTCAAAATATAAAAATAACGTACACTTTGCAAAACAATCCCCAAATCTTGTAGACAAACACATGTTTTTTCATTGATAGTATTCTCAACAAGTCTTGAAGCATCACGAGCCCTCCGAGACACCACAGTATGTCTTTAATGCGAACTTGCTTTGAATGCCACCCTCTTTATAAAAGAACTTAAGAAACTCTCCATAATCAAAAGGGTTGTAAAGCAAAGGACGTTCTTTGTCTACCATCTCATCAAATGCTTTCACGAGGTTGCTTGATTTTTGTACAGAAAAAAACCCGAGCGAGTATCTGGACATAGTTTCATTCATCACCACTCTATGAAAGGGGACATGCAATCGGCCATTCAACCAAACCTGCATTACATTCATATAAGGAGTTATATCAAACTCATGCAAAGTTTGTTATTTTTGATCCATTAACATCAATCATAATCTCAGTGCAACGCGAATACAATACAAAATTACAGTTATTTTACTTACATTGAAAGTATCCCCAGCTACGACAACAAAAGAGTTTGGAGAAGCTTTCACTCGTATCCATTCATTGTTTTTAGTCTGGATTTCTAACCCTCCGACTTCGTCTTGATGTAAAATTGTCATTATGTTCGTATCAGTATGAGTATGGAGTCCAATATTGGATTCATTTGGCTCTGGTGCTCGATATTTCATCAACTTAAGAAGGTAATTTGTTGATTTCATTTGTTCATCAAAATACTTCTCCAAATCCAAGCTCTCAAACACCATCCTCTTCACTATCTCATCTAGTTCTCGCAACTTCTTTGAGTATATTTTAATGCTTTCGCTGCCATGGAACCCCGACCAGCTTCAATACCATATATGAGAACAAAATTTATAGCGTTTGAAGAGAAGAAACGTACCGAAATTTAGGGTTGTCATGAGGCCACATTAGATTGGTAAAATTATCAACGTTTTCAGGGATAAATGGATTACCGATTCCCATGCTTTCGTAGAGTGGAACCTTGGGAGATTGAACATAGCCATGAAAGGCTGTTTCTGATGTGTTTTGAAGTTTGGTTTCTAATGGGAGATTGAAGAGCTGTTTCAATGCATCGTTTACAGATTCTTGAAGATCGATTGATACAACTGATGATGCTTCGAAGCAACCATAGTCTTGGAGAGCTTTTAAAACGTCGGTTTTTATGGATTCCCAGATGGACTGATTATCTGGATTATGCATATTTAGCTGGGAGAAATCGATTACTGGAATTTGAATTTGAGTTTCTGATGCCATTTCCAAGGATGTTTGCGTTTGTGAGGGAGAAAAAGCGTGTGTTCTTAAGTGGTTAATTAGGCAATCATGAGACAAATTGAGTGATTAAAACAAAGAATCGATAAGCACAAAGCAAAAAAGAACTTTTTTGTTTTTCATGTTTGTACTTATACGTTACAGACTCTTCAAGTTTTGTTCCAATGGGTCTCTAATAAAATCTATTTGCTTTTGCCGTAACTAAACCTTCTTCAATTGTTAATTTTGAATTTTTACATATTAAATAATTTATTACTACTAATTTATCTTGAATGTTTTATAAAATTTAATATATAATTTATTAATTGCAAATCATATGTCTTGATTCCGAACAGAAAACATTGTTCGATATTAAAATTTAACTAGATAAATATAATAAAATTTGGATATGGATATTTTTTTAAAAAAAATTATAACTTATATTTAGCTACAAACCTACAAAATTAAAAAAAAAAAGTAATTATGTTGGGTTTTTTCTTAGAAAAAACAAAATAAGATAAAAAAAATTGAATATATAATTAAAAACAGTGGTTAAGCCAAGATTAAAGTAAAAGGATAGTAAAAGTTTTTTGTATATAATAAGAAATAACCTAATTTTTTTTTAGTGAATGCCACACTTTTTTTCCGAGGTATTACCGTAACATAAAACAAAATTTTCCAAAAAAAAATACACTGTTGAAAAAGCAATAAAGGGTCATCTCGGTCTCTACATTAGATCCATCTATGATTAAAAACCATTATGTAACCTCGTAGTTTTATAATTTTTGATAATTGTCATTTGTTTTATTTACAGTTTTAAATATATTTATATTATATTTCTTTTATTAAAATACGTTCATTTTATTATTTTATTTTATAGTTTTAAGTAACAGATTAACCAAGTCTTGTCCTAACTCTCCTTATACCCTCCATCCCCATTCCTTAATTACCCACCCTCCACGTTTTTTTTTTCATTTCCTTATCTAAATCCTAGATCTAGAAGTGAGTAGAATGGGGTTTGATTATTGGCAAAGACCGCACAACAAACCCCAAATACTATTATTCAATTTTGAAAACCGATTGGTACGTTTTTATGTAATACGGTTATGTGGTTCGGTTATTAACCGCATTAATTAGCGCATTAATTAGGTACGATTATTTTCTATGGGTTTTAAACGCAATGGTGTACATTTGAGATTTTATCAACCGGATTTGAAACATCTTATTAAGTTCTTTTACTAAAGTACAAAAAAATTTAGGTTATTTATTATTGTGGTAAACAGTAAACAATGTTATGAACTTCTGGACTTTAGTGAATATTGGTAGACTACACTGCTAACGGAAAAGAAACACCATGCTAGTGAATTCCTTGCTAATTATGAATTCTAAAACAATCAAGATGTTGAGTTTGAAGCAATCTTTTAAAAATCGGTTTTTTAGTTGAACCGGTATGAAGACCGGTTTCCGATTCAACCGGTTCAACCGCCGGATCAACACGTTTCAATATATTTCACGTTTTTTCATATTTTCCTACATATATAAATCATGAATTTGATGTTTATTGATTCAAACATTAAAAATACATATAAAAATAAGTTGTAGATGAATCCAAATACATTAAAATAATACATAAACATAAGTTTTAGTGTTTTACATCAATCTATATACGTCAAAAAAAAAGTATAATACCGAAACAAAATATAGTTTTAGATTAATACTAACACATCAAAAAACTTTATAACATTTATCATATGTTTTTATTTAGAGAAACTAAATAGATTTGAAAAAATAATCACCAAAGTTCATTATGTAATTGGTTTTTTTTTTTTTTTCATGTGTTTTTATTTGGTTTAATCGGTTTATTTTGACCGGTTCAACTAAGTTTTTTTAAAAACTGGCCGGTTCAATCCAGTTTAGATATCAATATAAACCGGTGATAGTGGAAATGTTCCCTTCTCCGATTCCCGGTCCAACCGGTTTGACCAGCCGGTTCAAACCGGTTTTTAAAACATTAGTTTGAAGTTACCGGCTGCTAAAATCAAACACAAACACGCGAAGCCGCGAAGGAGAGAATGAAATACCGTATAATCTTATCCCGCTAAAATTTTCACATATTTTTAAAAGTTTTTAATAAATAATATATTAACAATTAATAAAACAAATAATTAAATATTATAGATAGAAAGGCTTTGTTGCGGTTAATACATATGTGGTGTGGTTCGGTTTTTGAAAGATTAAAAACCACACTGCACCAACCAAAAATTTTTGGTTCTTTAAAAATTAAAAAATCGCACCATCGGTTTTTGTTTCAGTTTCGGTTTTCCGCTTTTCTTGGTTGTGGTTCAGTTTTTGTTCATCCCTACATAGAACCATTACCACCACCGCCAGATTTTTCCCTCATTGCTACCCTGGACATACCTCATTGCCTTCCATGCCCACTAATAAAACCCTAGGTCAAGACCTCTTTCTACTCACCCTTTTCATTAACCTTAACTAACGCCACCCCTTTTTCCTACTTCTTTGTCCACCACTCTCCTCCTTGTTGCCATCAATACTTTAAGACATGGTCGCTCAAAATCTTAAATTAAAAATGTGTTGTTTTGTTTTGATGGCTTGTATCTACACATAATCGACCGTAATATACAAAACTTACACATATACATAATCGGTCCCAAATAGCTACAAAACTTTACCTTAGATAGAATCACCAACAATTTTTCAAATTGACATGGATGTTAGTCCTTCATGTATATTAAGTTGTTCTTAAGCCTTAAAGACATATACCAAATAAGTCTTAAGGAGAAGAAACTAATAAGCACATTAACTCTACATTACACCTTACAAGAGAAGAGAAGGAAGAGAGCTAAAGAGCTCCCAGATTTAAAAGAGAAAAAGAGAAGAAGAAGTATATGGAAAACTAGCATTTTTTTAGTACTTACCCTTCTTTATATATACATCCACTCGTGTACTAAATCAAAGCTAGTTATTCATGAAGGTATGACACGTTATGACAAGCATGTTAGGAAGAAAGGAAATAGAGCACGCTCCTTCTTCTCTTAGAAGAAAATCATGCCAAAATGGAAAAGAAGTGATGGCGGGATGTCTTTCACTCCAACCCATTTAACTAGCATATACATGCTTTTATTATATAGACTATCTTTATATAAATGACCTTCTATATGTTCAAAAAGATGTACATAACATATAAATCATACTATAAGAGTTACTAGTTGTTTTTCTATCTTAGAAATTATTATTTCCATAAATAATAATTTTTCCAATTAAATACAAGAAATATAAATATTTATTAACGAACAAATTATTATAATATATATTAACATTAAGATGTTGTTAGTGTAACCCTTTAAGGGAAGGGCCTGACGTCATGGTATAACATTTTCTCCTGTTATTTCCGCATTATTGATATTGTACTATGATGATGTGACATTTATACAATGTGATGGTTTTGGAACAATTTTTATATGTGTAGTATTTGTTTTAAATGTGAAAAAAAAACTTATTCTACTTTTGGGTCGTTACAAATTGGTATCAAAGCCTTGGTTTGAGGGATTCGAGTACACTCTCAGGTGTGTCAGAACTCAAATTGAGGAAATGATAATCTTTTCAAAAGAAAAAGAATTGAATTTTTCTAAAAAAAAGGTTTTCTTGAGTAAAAAGGGAGAGTGCAATGTGTGCGATTGGCCGAGATCAAGTAATTGTTTTCCAAGTTGCATATGCTTATGTATTACGATTAGTGTGCTTGATATGTGAACTGCATGCTGGAGTAGGGCTAAGGATACCTTCAGGAATGATGTGATAAAGTTTCTTGATTTGTGTGATGCCTTATATCTTAGGAAAATTGGATACCATGTATTACTTAGAATCAATGTTGACTCTATTATTTGCTAAGTGTATGCTGTCAAAGTTATATATGATTAGGATTGCATAGCCCTAGAATGATGGATTATGCCTCATTTCTTGTTCCTTGTTTGGTTGCGGAATTGGGGTACAAACTTTATTTTATAGTCTATGTGATTCTATTTGTGTATAACATGCATGTATAGGGCAACCAACGGTGTTGCTTGAGGTTTCTGGTTCTATGTTTTGTGAGGGTTGAGAAATCAGAGAAGAGTCTAGGATATGTGTGTTGTGTTGTATGAGCTTTATATAATGTCGTGAATTGGAGGAATCAAGTATAAACTTGAGGAAGGTACATGTAGGTGTGGAAGATATTTTTGGGTCCGTACTATTGGAAGCATAGGACCGTTACCCGAGACGAGTGCAGACCTGGAAATTCTAAGGAAAATGGTGAGGAGGAGTCCCTTCGAACTTCTTTATTGATTGATTTCTATGTTGTATTTTTAGTTTGAGGATGGTGACTACACGAGGAGTTTCAGATTGGGGTTCAAACTCCCTCATTCTAGGAGTTGAAGGCATGTGGAGCGCTTGAGTTCTTTGGGGTTAATGACCCCATCGCTATCCGCCGCTAGATCGTTGACATGGAGAATGCTCAGCGCACGAGCTTTTGTCCCAAGGTGGAAAAGGTGGGATTCACGTTTTGCTTGCTGAGGGACTGGTAGGAGGAGGTCACCAGAGCGATTGGGACGGAGGCTCTTACAGTGATGACTTTGTGGTGATTTTGTACAGAGTTTTTATCGGGAATTTTCACCGACTATTGAGGTGCAACAGCTGGTGAGGGAGTTTCAGGACCTTCACCAGACTATAGAGATTTTGGCGGAGATCTTCGCCAAATTCAGGTAGAGGGCATTGTTGCTTCCGTAGTACGCTGCCGATGAGGATATGAGAAAGACGATATATCTTGCTATGCTGAGGGATGATATCAGGGAGTTTGTGAGCTTTTCGGGGTATAAGACCCTGAATGATATGATTGTGACAAACCGTAAACAGGAAATTGAGTTGGGTACTCAATTGCATTTTAGCACAACATATCACCCTCAGATCGATGGCTAAAGTGAGAGAACGATCCAAACACTTGAGGATATGCTTCGGGCATACATATTGGATTTTGGGGGGAGTTAGGATACTTACCTTCCGCTGGTAGAGTTCTCTTACAACAACACTTATCATGTCAGTATTGATTGACAACCTTTTGAGATGTTGTATGGAAGGAGGTGTAGGACCTCGATTTGTTGGGGGGGGGGGGGGGGAAGGTCGGACATCGGGTCATAGGAAGCACTGAGGTGCTGCTTGAAACTACTGAGTTGATTCAGCAGGTATGAGATAGGCTTCAGGTGGCGTGGAGTCTTCAGAAGAGTTATGTTGATCGATGCTGTTCAAACCTTGAGTTTTTGGTGGGAGATTTGGTACTACTGAATGTGTCACCTTGGAAGGGTGTCATCCGGTTTCGGAAGTAGGGCAAGTTGGGCCCCCGGTTTATCGGTCCCTTCAGGATTACTGCCCGGGTAGGCAGGATTGCGTACCGGCTGGATCTTCCTGATGAGCTCAGATCCATAATACTTTCCACCTGTCTCGATTACGAAAGTGTGTAGCCGATGAGTCGATCGTGATATCGCTAGATGATATTCAGGTGGATGAGCGTCTTAAGTATGTGGAGAGGCCCATTGTAATTCTCGAAAGGAAAACTAAAACTCTACGTAAGAAGGTGGTAAATCTGGTGAAGGTGCAATGGTAGTACCGAAAGGGCTCTTAGTGGATGCTGGAGCCAGAGGACGAGATGAGGGAGCACTACTCATATTTTTTTTATGGTAAAAGACTTCTAGGACGAAGTCTAATTCAAGTGGGGAGATTTGTAACACTCGAATCCAGGTATTTTCATTTTTTGTCCTTGTAACAAAAATATATTTTCGAAGGAGGTCCCCTCTTATGTTGGGTGTACGTCTATGTACGTTTAGCGTACATGGTCATGATGGATCGGGAATTTGGGCCACATATGCGGGGTGTACGAAGAATACACGGGGTATACATAGACAAAGTTAAAACCCTAATTTTAGGGCATGAACCATATTTAAAAACATACTTATGGTGACATATGTTTACATACAATTAGTGTTTATAATACTAATTTAACACATATAAGCATCCTAGTGTGCGGAAAACACTTTGGTCAAGTGCTAGGAGGCTATTGGGTTGCAATAAGGGAGTGTATGGCCTAGTTAGGGAGTTTACTCTTCAAGAGTAAACTCTTTATGGAGTTTTCGGCCCTAAGAACATATCCCCATGATTTTACGGGCGTAAACTCATGGGTGGTGTGTTCTTGGATGTTTTAAGGTCTTATCTCACTCGTAGAATTAGGCTAGGTTCTAATCTAGGGCATATGAAGGGTTTAAGGCTCCAAATTGACCACTTAAGGGAGTTCACGACTGTAAACCTAGAGTTTATGGCCGTAAACTCTCACTTGGTCATTCCCTCCATGAATTTAGGTCTTAAATGGAAGGGTATAAAGTTCTATGCATTTTCCAAGCCATATAAGGAAGTTAGGGCATTATTTGGCCTCTTTAAGGGAGTTTACGGCCCATGGACCAATCCTTGGGGGGTTTACGACCGTAAACTCCTAAATCCTTGGTTTAATTGATGTTTAAATCCCCTACTTCAATGGTGGTTGGTTCTAGACATTTACGCAAGTCATAGGAGGTGTTTGAGGGCAATTCTAACACCTTAAAAGGTGTTCACGGCCCTTGAAGAGGGGTTTACGGTCCAAGAGTGTTCTTGGGCCGTAAAATCATGTTTACTCTCCATATAATAAGGTTTTGGTGTTCTAAACTCGTACATGCAAGTCTACAAGTCATATCTAAGCCCTTGGAGTGATTTGGAAGGGTTTTGGGCTTCAAAACCCCACTTATGGGTGTTTACGGTCCAAAAGTGTTCTTGGGCCGTAAACACATGATTTGGCCCCTATTGGATGTCTTAAACACGAATTTGCATGTTAAATGAGCTAAACAACAAGTTAGGATAGATCACTTACTAGTTTGGGGCTCGAAATAGCGGTTTTTGGATCGAAAGCAACTTGTAGAGAGAGAGAGAGAGAGTAGAGAGAGAGTGAAAAGGGTGTAAATGAGGTTAACTCACCCTTATATAGGGGTTTGAGTTTGTGGCTCGGTGGAAATCTACCCGATACTGACGTTAAACGGGGCTTTTGGTCGCACCCGATTAAATGGTCGTAATTTGACTTGGTTGTAACTAAAATTTTTCAAAGGAAAATTGAGGGTGTTCCTAATTTGTTCAAACCCTTACGAAGTCGTAAAAAGTCCCAGTTTAATTAACCTAGTCCAAAAGGTTAACGGACGATTAATAAAGCGGATTTTATTAACGGACGATGAGGTTAAAAATGACGGGATAAATTTCGGGTTGTCACAGTAAAAATTGGTCAGAGTTCGGCGGTCAAACCATCGCAAACCATTATGTATTAAGGACTAATCGTGTGTGATTTTATGTTTATAATGTATATCAAAGATATTATATTCATAATTACTTTCAGAACGTCTCAAACTGCTTAAACCATTTATAGTTGATGATCGAATAAAAAATTACCAAAAAAAAAATCTATTTATGACGTTACAAATAATTTTTTATTGAGTATATTTGAGAGTTATGGATAAGAAATTTGAATAGATTACGTTCTCCTGGTTTGGTGGATGTAAAGACAGTCCAAACTGGAGATCGTATTTGCGTCTTTAAAGTTATAAAAATCAATATTTATCTGATTTTCCTGAATCGAATTGTGCACTACTTCATTTTAAATAGCTACGAGCCTCGTAAATTGTTTTTGAGTGCGTTTTTGAACTCAAACTGTAGTGTATTATTTTATTTTATTTTTATCATATTTTAAATCTCGACCAAAATCAGATTCGTAAAATCTGTCGAATCAAAACCAATTAGTCTCAAAATTTTAAATGTTTAATCCCGGAGTTATGTATATCATAATTGAATTATGTCTGCTTTTCTGGAGTTGCAACGACCAGGACTTTGAGCAGATACTTTTTGAAAAATTCCATGAAATGATACGAATACACGAGAATCGAGAATAAGGATGAAATCATAAAATTCACAACACATGTATACAGTATACTATAAATCCCCAAAAATCCCCAAAAATATGGTTTTAGGGGTACAATAAGATATATCTAAGATACTTGGCAATAATGGTAAATTTTTTCCCTATAGTTCTCTCTCATATATCTCGTTTGAAGAAGCATCCACCGGAGGTGGATTTTTCGGCGAGCCAAGAGGCTATCACCTTTGTCCCAACCCTCCTCCTCTCCATTTTCTACTCATCGATCTCAGCCTAACATCCCAACTATTTTCGAGAAGCACCAACGAAAAACCCCCTGTCGAGCTTCAAACAAACAAACACACCCACTCGGATGGCTGATTCCGGTGAGATCAAGTAGAGTTGCAGCTCCCACGACGAGTTCTATCGACGCTCACCACCTACACAACCCTCCTCCAGTCGAAGAATCACAACCCCAAACACTCCAACCCTATCGTTGTTGATGCTACTCTGATTCCTTTCCGAGTTTTTGCTGCCAGCAAAGAGAGAAGAATCAGAAGAGAGGATCGTCGGAGATGAGTGGACACCAGCCTCGATGCCTTTGCTCTTCCACTGCTTCCATTTGAGTTCCTTTTTCTTTTCCCTTCCCTATTTGTGTTGGTTGCCAATCGAGAATGAAAGAAAAAAAAGAAGATGCCAGCGAAAACCTTCTGCCGGCACCCCTCCCGTGATTTGTCAACCGCCATCGGAGTCCCGTTAATTGCTTCCCATTCGACAATTGTTCCTTCTCACTGGATTTATTGTAGACGACGATTACCCCCTGTTTCTATTGTAAGTCTGTAACATTTTATTAAGGGGGTGTTTGGCTTAGCTTTTCACAGCCAAAAGTCCTTTTTGTAAAAGAAAAAAAACAAAAAGATGTTTGGCAAACTAGTAACTTTTGGAGTTTTAATACAAGGAAAAACAACTTTTTGGAAAAGTTAGGATTTCCTGACTTTTTGTAACTTTTTGGAAAAGAACTTTTGAGCTTTTAAAAGCTAAGCCAAACACGCCCTTAAATAGTCCCTTCAAATGTAGTTTTAAATTAAAAGGATCCCTTGATAGAAATCTTTACAAACCAGGTCCCATTTTATTTAGGCATTACAAAAATGGTCCCTTTAAGATATAACTTATCACGAAACAATCCACATGTTCAATAATTTAAAAAAACAACCGTTTTTAAATATAAAATATTTCAAAAAAGTCCCTTTAATTCAAAATATTACAAAATTGTCATGGGCTTGTTTTAGTTCAAAAGGATGTCAAGATGCGGTTTCTAATGCGAAACTTCACATGAATGAACCAATTGCAGACAAATCGAACTCACGCTTCAAGGATGCGTTTCTACAACCTGGTTTTAATATTTGGGGGGAGAATATATGCGTGTCTATTAAAGTTTTGATGATTTTCAAAATTTATATACAAAATTGCATCATACATTATAATTGGTCAAAAGTTTTTGAAATAGCAATCTAAAAATGTGATAAATCACCAAAAATCTGTTAAGTTAAAGAAGATTGTTAAAATATGATATATTTACACTTTACGTGATATATGAATATAATTAATAAGAAAACCACAAGATTACAAGTAAATTGCTATAATAACACGATTAATATGATAAGTCACAAAAATAAAAATGACCAAAAATATTACTCGCGTATAACATGAAACTACATCGTCATAAATTGTGGAAAGACGAAGTTTATGTAATTTTATAATTATTAGTTAAAATTATCAAATTTAACTTTTAATATATAAGGTTATGTAAAAATATAACTCAATTTACTAAGTTATGGATTTTTATATTGCAATAAATAACATGATTGACTTCATGACTTAAGAGTCGTTATCTGCGAAATAGTGTATACTATTAATCACGTGAATTATAAATATCATGAAAGTTGTTGGTTTCATGTTGGTTGAAACTTGGAAAATGTGATAAATAGCAGTTATTCTGCTGCCCAAATATCGTTATAACAAATAACAGAAATTTGGAAATCCATTAAATCTTACGAATCTCAAATACTATATGACTTCGATCGGATATTATTACTAAACAACAAAAATATAAGTAGTCAATAATCTTATAGCAGGAAGTTTAGGAATAGGATGCCTAGACACATTGTTAGGATCCAACACTCCAGAGTCTCCCTGTAAATGTTACGTTGTTTCTAAAGCCATTTGAGTTAAGTTCGTTTCCTAAGCCATTTGGGCTATATTGTTGGGTATACTAAAAATGTGTGTCTTGGTGGAAACCCTTTATTTTCATCACCGTTAATCCATATAGAATGACTAACGACAAGTATAAGTGTCATACTAACGATCTTATACGGTTAGGCCGCCAACCTGGAGTTGCTAGCTACAACTACATCTGACGAGACAAATTTTGGTGTTGATGTTGGTACCATTGAACATTCCCACGTGTTATAATACGCTGAATGATTGAAGCATGCCCTACTTTGGAGCCGATGCAAAAGGTGTAGTGTCACTAGTTCGGTTATGAGTTCATTATAAAATCACATTTTTGTTTCGTTACCGTATAGAACTGATATTAGGTTTATATGAGGTTTTATTTCACTTATACTAGTTGAAAGAGACTGTAGGTAACAAAATAGTTTGTGACCCAAAAAGATAAGTGTCAATACTGGAAATTAAGTCACATAACACTAAATTAATATCATGGCATGACTGATTAGGGTTTTATATCTTACAGGTAATAATAAGTTATTTATATAAACCATTTGTTCTTTTACAAAAACACAATATATATGTGGGAGGAGTTTTCCCCACTAGTTAAGTGTCGGTTCCCAAATTACGTATGATAATACTTAAATAATACCACGACATGATTTTACAAAGTATAGAAATTCGATACTTATGCGTTTTACGTATAAACTATACAAACACTTGTACAAGATTTCTAGAGTAAAGTTGGTCATTTTATGTTTTCACAAGATGCGATATGACTTTATTTTATATAAATTGGCACTCAAAATCCTTATATAAAAAGCATTTCGGTCATCAGAACCATATAATTTTGATATAAGTTTGACTTACTTATATGTATTTTGCTAAAATTTGAAATTTTGGATTTGAACGCAGGATGTTTCTAAATACACTTTTATAAGTCATTTATTCTATACTTTTGATGCAAAAGTAAATATTTATAAAAGCTGATCAACTAACTAAATTATATAAAACACTTTTGGATCTAAAAATACTTTGTGTCAAAATCTGTACAACTCACCAACAATTTTGTTGACGTATCTTAATCCATGTATTCTCAGGTTTATTAATAGGTTGGAAGGATTTTCGTAGAGCACTTTCCATTATTTTACTATACCATTGTAAGCGTCGATCTATTAATTGTGTGTAGCGATTTAGCAATAGTCAAGGTCAATGTAATTTCTATTTCGGTAATAACAGAAGATTATATTTGTATTGTTCAATGTATGTTCAATAACTGTGATCAATGATTTACGTCGCGCACCTCGACATTTCTGTCTGCGGCCATGGGTATGACAAATTGCTATCAGAGCTATTGGCTATAGCGAGATAGTACTTTCTTAGGAAAGCATGACTATAGTCTAAGGCTTACTCTCTTAGGTTAGATATATCCCTTAACTTTCAAATATACGGTTATACATATAAAAACTCCAACCCTCGAATGCTAAATACAACGCAAGGTTTTATGTCAAACACCATAGCTAAGTTGATTGTACATGGGCCGAACCATAACTAGACGTACACTGGTCACCTATGTTTAATTATGGTTGGACATATGCAAAATCTGTTGGAATAGTGTCTAAGGCTGTAACTATATTTGGTTGTGCATGGTCCTTTTGGGTTGCCTTCACCATAGCAACTTGATAGGATGATTTATTAAGAGAGAATAAATATTATTAATATATTATGGGAATAATATAATGAATAATATATTGTTATTTGATTAATATAAGTCATAGAATTAATTAGAATTAATTTGGTGACTTAAAGAGATTAATTAAATAAAGGGGTATAAACTGTCAATTGTTTGATAGTTAAGCTTTAAACTGTAAATCCATTTGGATATACTATGGACGAATTCTAAGAGGATTAGGATAGCTAAAATCGTCCATTAGAGTTATCTAGGAATGGATTTGGATAGCCTTAAGAGAAGATTATCTGATAGGGACTTATCTGTAATCCTTAAGGAATCTACAAGTATAAATAGACCCCATGGCATAGGGAATTCGACACATCTCCTAAAGCAAGGAACCTCTGGTCGAATTCCTCCCCTCTCCTCTCTCCCAAATCATCCTCCTTGCTTTGGTGTTTGTAAGCCATTAGAGGAGTGACATTTGTGACTCTAGAAGCTCCAAGACCTCAAGATCAACAAAGGAACTCAAAGGTATGATTCTAGATCTGTTTCAATGTTGTTATTTAACCTAATTAGTCATTAGAAGACTTGGATTCAATGCATGTTTATTAGAAAGCCTAGATCCAAGCATTAGGGTTTTGCATGCGCACATAGGAAAGTTCTTATGGCTAAAACCCATCAGTGGTATCAGAGCCTAGCTTGGTTTTCTGTAAATTGTTGCTTGATTAACTGAAACAAACCTGCAAAATTCGATTTTTTGGTTTCTGTGTCACTGACTCGGCGAGTCCCAAGGTGGACTCGGCGAGTAGGCCTGACTCGGCGAGTCCCCTTGTGCACTCGGCGAGTCAAAGCGTCAGGAATGGCCAGATTCGGGATTTCTTTGTGTTTATCTTATCTTAACTTACCATAAACTAATTAGATCAACATTAATTCGTTTTTCTGATAAATATAACTATTATCTTGATCTAGTTAAGGGTAATTATCAACTAATTAAATATTTAATTTCCTTATATGATAATTAATTAATTATTTTAATTATTTTGGTAATTATCTTAAAAGAAATCTTGAATAAATCAAATATAGATAATTAGGATATTAATTGTTAATTGGAATTATTTGTTATTTGATCCTCCATGTTTTAAATGTTTAAAACCTACCCTCATGTTTTGAAATTTACTTTTGTGATTAAAAGTTTTAATTTAGACAACTTAAATTTCAAACCCTAGATTTTAAAAGTTTTAAAATACAACACTATACAAATATGATATTACTAGAATAATATATATGTATAACTAAATGCTAGTCTTACCGTTAGTAGGCCTCATTCACGAAACCGATCTATAAGGTGGGTATAAGGTTGCGGCCTATAAAATGGCGCTTAATGGGTGTACACTCACACCCACCGCTTGCTTGATTGGTGGAGGGTCGTTAGCCGAACGGGTAGGATAGGGCAACCTCATCCTCTCATTAAAAGTATAATAAGAAATACAAGTAACTACACATATTTTAAAATTTCCCAATCCTAGTTACTTTAGGAAAAGTGAATTGATGCAATCCCATGAAATTACACTTTGCACCTTGCTAAGATGTTGGTGGAGCGTGTGTGGTTTACCGGCACACTAATTGGTTCTAAGCGAAGGTGGCAAAGGGTGATTCATTGTTTATCATAGTTCGATGGAGCGTGTGTGGTTTACCGGCACATCGAATAGGTGATTGTTACAATGAAGGCACCATGTGAATTTGCATGGTAATTCACACCCGCTTTGTGATCCTCGGCATCCCAGTCACAAACAAGAGGGGCATATCGAGATTTAAACATGCCATTGAATAGATTCAATGAATCTCATCCGAACCTAGGAATTCTCAAAAACACTTAGGACTAATAGTGTAAGCTTTTGATGGAGAATTAGTGAATCGTCATTCACTTACCTTCAATTTATTTGCATGTTAGATTACGGCATCCCTTTTCTAGCATGTAAATGTTATTGTTGGATCCTAGCCCTAATTTTCTTATTGGGTGATAATTGGGGATTCTTATTCTAATCTATCTTTGTCCTTTTCTAATTGTAGATGTCGAACGCGAACAACGCTGCTGCTAGTTCTTTCACATTGATGAGCCTTTGCCAAAAGGTCACCTTCGATGGAACGAACTTTAGCGAATGGATAAGATACATTCGCACCATTGCTCGCTATGAGGACAAAGAGTATGTCCTTGATGAGAAGCTCGAGAAAATCAACACCGAAATCACTACTCCAGCCGAATCACCGCCTTTGAAACTCATGAGCGAGATGCAACGAAGGTACATTGCATCATGATCGCCACCATGAACTCCGAATTCCAAAAGTCCTACGAGGACATGTACCCATACGAGATGCATCAAGACTTATTGGAAAGGTACCACCAAAACGCGAGACAAGAGAGGTACGAGATTTTCACTAACATGATTTCCGCGAAGATGGGTCATGGAGAATCTCTTACCGTGCACTTGCAAAAGATGCAAAGGTATGTCGACCGCCTTCGCAAGTTAAATGTTGACTTCGGTGAGGATTTGGCGATCGACATGGTGCTTCACTCTTTGCCTCCGATGTACAATCAATTTAGGATGACCTACCACATGAACAAAGAAGAGGTCACCCTAAGCAAGCTCCAAGGTCTCTTGAGGGTTGCTGAGAGCAACTTTAAAGACAAGTCTGTTGCACCCACTCCCAATCCGCCCGCTGCTCCTGTCTTGGCTATTGGACAAGGGAAGGGAAAGAAGAGGAAAGCTTCATCAAAGAACTATCGCAAGGTGAAAGCCCGAGATGGTGCCTCTTCTAGTGGGACCAAAGTTGATCCCGCCAAGCCCTGCTCTAACCCGAAGGAGGCAGAGTGCCACCACTGCCACAAGATAGGACATTGGAAGAGAAGCTGCCCGGATTACCTGCAAGCAATCAAAGAAGGAAAGATCAAGCCATCTTTCGCAGGTATATATACAATCAAATCTAACGATTCTAATCATGCTATTTCTTGGGTTCTTGATACCGGTTGTGGTTATCACATTTGTTCTAATGTGCAGGGACTAAGAAGAAGTAGGGATGTGGAGCAAGGAAGGATCAATCTAATCATGGGGAACAGAAGATCGTCGCCTGTGACCAAGATTGGAGTGTATTCCTTAGTGCTTAGGAATAGTTTAGTTTTAGATTTGAACAATTGTTGCTATTCGCCAGAAATGGCAAGAAACATCATTTCATTTCATGGTTTATATAGACAAGGATTTAGATTTTCTTTTAATAATGAGAATGGTTCTATTTTGGCTTATCTAAATGGTGTCTTTTACTTTGAAGCTATACCATGTAATGGAATATATGAAACCGTTATGATTGTTGATGACTTTGGAAATGATGTTTTGAATATTGATTCTTCCACTAGTATGGATAAAGCTTCCTTGTGGCATTGTCGTCTTGGACATGTCAACAAGAAACGCATAGCCCAACTCCAAAAGGATGGAGTGTTGGAGTCGTTCGACCTTAGGGAAGATGACACATGCGAGTCTTGTTTGCTTGGAAAGATGACTAAGTCGCCCTTCACAAGTACTTGTGAAAGGGGCGAGGGTCTATTGGACCTAATACATACCGATGTATGTGGACCATTTAGATCAACCACGAAGGATGGGAACCGCTTCTATGTGACTTTTACTGATGACTATAGTAGATATGGGTATATCTACTTAATCAAGCAAAAGTCAGACACCTTTGAAAAGTTCAAAGAGTTCAAGAATGAAGTGGAGAATCAATTGGGCAGGAAAATCAAGATGCTTCGATCCGATCGAGGAGGAGAGTACCTAAGTCTTGAATTCCACGATTATCTCAAGGAGTGTGGAATAGTTTCACAATTGACGCCTCCTAGGACACCGCAGTTGAATGGTGTGGCAGAAAGGCGTAATCGAACCTTATTGGATATGGTTCGCTCTATGATGAGTCGTGCTTCGCTACCAATCTCTTTTTGGGGGTATGCCTTAGAGACTGCCGCCCATATCCTTAACCGAGTCCCTACTAAGAAGGTTGCCAAAACACCTCACGAGATGTGGACAGGGAAAGCTCCCTCGTTGGCACATATCAAGGTTTGGGGTTGCGAGGTTTTCATAAGACGAGATACTCACGACAAGCTTGAACCTCGAAGTGAGCGATGTATTTTCATCGGCTACCCGCAGACATCCTTTGGATATCTCTTCTATAGACCGAAGGACAATGTTGTCTTCGTTGCAAGGAGAGGAGTTTTCCGAGAGCGAGAACTCATAAGCCAAGGAGACAGTGGGAGGCAAATCGAGCTTGAAGAGATTCAAGAGTCGATAGATGAAGGAATCTCTACCGCTGGCACTCAACCCGAGGAGGAAACTCCGGTTGAACCGATTGACGAATCCTTACCTCTTAGACGTTCCGATAGAGTTAGAGTTCTACCCCAGTTTTATGGTTTTCATATTACTACCGAAGGGGACACGTATATTAGTGATGGTACACTAGTAAACCTCGATGAACCTAATAGCTATAAGGAAGCCATGGCAGGCCCGGAGTCTGCAAAATGGAAAGAGGCAATGGATAGCGAGATCCAATCCATGTATGATAACCAAGTTTGGAATTTGGTTGATTTTGTGCCCGGACGTAAGACCGTTGGGTGCAAATGGATCTTCAAGAAGAAGACCGACGTGGATGGAAACGTACACACATATAAAGCACGATTGGTTGCGAAGGGCTTTACTCAAACTCCTGGAGTTGACTATGATGAGACCTTCTCACCAGTTGCGAAGATTAAATCTATTAGAGTGATGTTAGCAATTGCCGCATTTCATGATTATGAGATTTGGCAAATGGATGTCAAGACCGCTTTCCTTAACGGAAAGTTGGCTGAGGATGTTTACATGGCTCAGCCAGAGGGGTTTGTGGATCCGAAGCATCCGGATAGAGTGTGTAAGCTTGAGAAGTCCATTTATGGACTTAAGCAAGCATCTCGCAGATGGAATCTTTGTTTCGATGAGAAAGTCAAAGAGTTTGGATTTGTACGAAGCGAAGATGAATCTTGTGTATATGTCAAAGCCAGTGGGAGTATAGTAAGCTTCCTCGTTCTATATGTCAATGACATATTACTCATAGGAAACGACATCCCGACTCTGCAGGAAGTTAAGTCCTGGCTCGGGAAGTGCTTCGCTATGAAGGACCTCGGAGAAGCTTCTTACATTTTGGGAATAAGGATAGTGAGAGAAAGAAGTAAGAGACTAATTGGACTTAGTCAGAATACTTACTTAGAGAAGGTACTAAAACGTTTTAGTATGGAAAAATCAAAGAAGGGAGAACTACCGATACAAAGTAACGCCAAATTGAGTAAGACTCAAAGTCCGAGTACCGAAGCTGAGATAGCAGAAATGAGCCGAGTACCATACGCTTCCGCAGTTGGCTCAATCATGTACGCTATGACTTGTACTCGCCCTGATGTAGCCTTCGCTTTGAGCATGGTTAGCAGATATCAAGGGAATCCTGGCAAAGCACATTGGATTGCGGTGAAGAATATCCTTAAGTACCTTCGGAGGACGAAGGAATGGTTCTTAGTCCTCGGAGGAAGTGATGACTTGAAGGTGCGAGGGTATAGTGACGCCAGTTTTCAAACCGACAGGGACAACTACCGTTCGCAGTCGGGCTGGGTCTTTACCCTAAATGGAGGAGCAGTGACATGGAAAAGTTCCAAGCAAGAGACCGTAGCTGATTCAACGTGCGAATCAGAGTACATTGCAGCGAGCGAAGCGTCGAAGGAGGCAATATGGCTAAAGAACTTCATCGGTGATCTTGGAGTCGTACCTGCCATAAAGGAGCCAATGGAGATTTTCTGTGATAACGAAGGTGCGGTTGCCTTAACCAAGGAACCAAGGGATCATGGTAGATCAAGACATATCGACAGAAAATATCACTTCATCAGACATCGTGTAGAAGAAGGACAACTCGTAGTGAAGAGGATATCATCAGAAGATAACCCAGCAGATTCGCTTACGAAGGGACTGAGTAGGGTTAAGCACTTACAGCATGCTAGGAATATTGGGCTGAAGGATGATATTAGCATAGATTAGATAGTATTAGAAACGTGTAATAGATAAATGTAAATTGACATTTGATGATTAAATAAAGGAGTTTTATTTATGAGTAATGATACTATCTTATGTTAATTGTTTAGCTATTGTTTCACTTTGCATGTTTTGACTTCCAGAATAATTGAGTTTGTTAGGAATAATCGAATTATTCAAATGGTCCACAATCGTTCATATGTTGGGAGTAGATATGAAAGAAGATTGTCATGAATTGGTGTGTAGAGTGTCTAAATGGTGTTAGACATAGCAAAGGATTGCTACAACGTTCATGAGTGCTTATGAACTAGTTTTGAGCATTGGAATAAACCCGCGCTTGCTGGAATGACCTTGTGGAATACGATATAAAAGGTGATCGCAAGACGATAATATCATATGGTCTTAAAAACCTAGATATATGGTTTGTTATTTGTTAATTGATTGTACATTGATAATGCGAAAACGCATCAGTAACTTGGTGTTATAAAACGTATTTTTGTGTATAGTTGGTTAATGAATAAGTAAATGCATATAAGTCGAAGTTTATCTGTAACTTTTATCTAAGAAGGTAAAAGCGATATCTCGGCCGCTCGATGATTTGATTTGACTTATGTGCCGGGCCCGGTCAGAACTGAATTGATGTGTTCGATTAAGTTCTATGTCGAATAAATCAGAGATCGAGAAACCTAAATGCTTGACTAACCATTCCATAGGATTGTCAGCATGATATCTAACAGAGGACTGTACGTTCCCTTATCTAAAGGACAAGATTGATTAGATCAGAGTTGACAGCGTCTTTGAGAGCTACGATTGCAAACCGAATTGTACTTCTATAGTTACTAGACTTATCCAAGTGGGAGACTGTTGGAATAGTGTCTAAGGCTGTAACTATATTTGGTTGTGCATGGTCCTTTTGGGTTGCCTTCACCATAGCAACTTGATAGGATGATTTATTAAGAGAGAATAAATATTATTAATATATTATGGGAATAATATAATGAATAATATATTGTTATTTGATTAATATAAGTCATAGAATTAATTAGAATTAATTTGGTGACTTAAAGAGATTAATTAAATAAAAGGGTATAAACTGTCAATTGTTTGATAGTTAAGCTTTAAACTGTAAATCCATTTGGATATACTATGGACGAATTCTAAGAGGATTAGGATAGCTAAAATCGTCCATTAGAGTTATCTAGGAATGGATTTGGATAGCCTTAAGAGAAGATTATCTGATAAGGACTTATCTGTAATCCTTAAGGAATCTACAAGTATAAATAGACCCCATGGCATAGGGAATTCGACACATCTCCTAAAGCAAGGAACCTCTGGTCGAATTCCTCCCCTCTCCTCTCTCCCAAATCATCCTCCTTGCTTTGGTGTTTGTAAGCCATTAGAGGAGTGACATTTGTGACTCTAGAAGCTCCAAGACCTCAAGATCAACAAAGGAACTCAAAGGTATGATTCTAGATCTGTTTCAATGTTGTTATTTAACCTAATTAGTCATTAGAAGACTTGGATTCAATGCATGTTTATTAGAAAGCCTAGATCCAAGCATTAGGGTTTTGCATGCGCACATAGGAAAGTTCTTATGGCTAAAACCCATCAAAATCATGCTTGGATTCGGTTGATGGTAGACTAAAACGGTTGGAATCCAAAATATTTAAAGAAAATCACAGTTCGAAATGCTTAAGAATTCTTGAAAATTCTAGTGCACACTTACGAATACTTAGTGAATATTTACCTCAAATGCTCATGAAACTACAATAATTATAAACATAAATCATGTATGAAGTTTATCTTGGAATACTAAGTACTCAACTATGACATCCTATGAGTGCATCTGTTAGACCTCGTAGCAATACCTTGCAAAATATACGCACCTTTGTGAATCATTTCGAATTTAGCTTAGGTATTCAGTCAGTCCATTTTCGTTTTGTTATGAACTGTCCAACTTATGATTGAATAATCTAAGTTCAAAAGAAGGACACCTATACGTACTCTTTGTCTTTTGTGACATTTTTGAAGGAGAACATAGCAGACTCTATATAAAAGATAGAAACATGAAAATTGTAGGAAATGGTGTCTAGTATCCAAAATATATCGATTTAAATAAATCCAAACTTCAGAACTCGAAGTATGGTCAAAACATCGATTAGAAATCGATTTTAATTATAAGCTTTTCTTCTTGAGTTTGTACTGCTTGTCCCAATACTTGATATTTTCTTTTCACCTATTATTTATATAGATTTCGCATTTAGTAGTATTGTAAAAAATTACTACACCTAATACTTATAATGAATTTACTCTTGGGCAAAACCATGTCAATTCTACACATTTAGCACAACTGTAATATTATCGCTTATAGTTACAATGATATTTTCATGCAACTAATTTCTCCTTAAACCAATTGTAATGGGAAAAGTAATGTCTCACGAGAGATCAACGAGTGATCATCCATTACCAGCACAATCTCTTGGCACAACTACGATTGAGATAATGATCAAACAACTAGTAGCTAACACTTTGGACCACATACAAATCTAATAGGAACAACGCCTATGAGCAAAGTAGAAGTGGAAGAAACAACCATAAAAATAATAGTGATGTCCCGAGGACATGAACATACGAAGAATTCATGTACTACAAACCCATATCCTTTTACGAAAATGAAGGAGTTATAGGGTCGACACTCTGGATTAAAAAAATGAAATCAATATTCCATGTTTGTTCCTATATAGAAAACTACATGTTTAGGCTTTCCACCTACACCTTTAAGGGTACTGACCTGACCTAGTGAAACTACTATGCAAAAATCGGAGGCAAATGACTCAGTCGATGAGACGACATGAGAAGCACTAAAGATGATGCCTACAAAAGTATACTTCCAAGAAATAAGATAAAGTAATTAGAAATAGCATTGGTTAAAGAAAAGCTTGTTATATAAATGGTGAAATTGGGTATTTTGAGAAGAATTGCTTAAGGATAAAGAACCAGGAAGCTTGAGTTAGAGTAATCTCAATCAAAACAAGGAATGAAATCTAGGAACCATTAGTAATAACTGTTGTGTTTCTGTAACGTCAAAATTTTCAAAACAAATTTTCATTTTTAATTTAAATATTTTCAATCACCAAAAAAACAATATTCAACAACTGTATCCAATGTCATTGTAATAAACAAATCCCATAATCTCAAAAGATCTCAAATACATAAACCCTCTTAGTGTGTACAGATCATGTCGGCGCCTTTCCGCGATCCTCACTGGTACCTGAAACACATAACACAACACTCTAAGCATAAATGCTTAGTGAGTTCCCCAAAATACCACATACAACACATATGCCTTTCCAGGCCATAACTATGTGGGACCTTCCGGTCCAAGTGTCTCAGGGGACTTTCATCCCGAATCCTGGTAGACCTTCCGGTCCTACCCATATCGACCTTCCAGTCCATGTCATCATGACCTTCCGGTCCATATCATCTTGACCTTCCAGTCCTTATCATGCATAACATACATAGCCCATACATATCACATATCAGCATATAACACATATATCTGATACCATATAAGACCTTCCGGTCACACCTAGGTACCCTTCCAGGTACAGTATAGTGAGAAGACTCACATCGGGTATCTCGGATAGTCTCGCACTCGAACACACTGGTCTAGTCCCTGCCTAAACACATAACAATGCTCTCACATAAATAATGGCTCTCAAAGGCTAGATTAAATCCACTCTACAATTTCCACAGAAGGGTAAAAGACCATTTTATCCCTCCCTGACCAAAAAGTCCAAAGGTTGACCAAAACCTTAAAAGTCAATGGAAGTCAGCAAGAGGCAGTACACGACGCGTACCATCTCTGTACGCGGGGTGTACGCCGGCGAACCATAATCGGGGTCTCAACCCCTTACGCTGCGCGTACTGAGAGTTACTCCCAACGTAAGTCTCAGTTTCAGCCTTTCCTTGGATTTTGGTCTTAAACGGTTAAGACACTTATTCGACTTCTAGATCTGACTCTCCCTAAGCCTCTTATACCATAAAGTCGGAACCTTTAAGCCTTTGCATGGTTGCAAAGGTCCCTACGCCCTCTAACACCTTTCATTTTCCTTCAAAAGGTCTAGATCTCATGCATGGCTCAATATTTACATCCAAGATTGCATTTTTATGAACATACAACTCTCATAGTCCTGAAATATGATATATCTAGGCCAATGGAGACCATTTGCTCATAAAGTCTCCACCTTGGGACCAAAAAACCTAGAAATTGGTCCAAGAAGCACACAACACAAATGACAAGGCAAGTTTTAAGCTTTTTACCTCAGGAAGAAGCTCCAACCTCTGAAAAGCTCGGATCTACTCTTGCCCACAAACTTCTAGCTTCCAAAATGGTCTCTTCTTCTCTTCCACAACCTTGAAATGACACTTTGAAGCTTAGAACGCCAACACACTAGCTAGAAACGAAGGAGGACTCTTTATTAGGGTTTTACTCTCTGGAATGGTGGCTGAGGTCAAGGCCTTAGCATTCCTTTTATAGTGCACAAGCCCCAAATTAGGGTTTACATCTAGGCTCGCTACGCCCAGCGTAACCCTGGGTATGCCCAACGTACCCAGACGAGTCCGTGTCCAAATTAAGTGCGCGAGTACTCACAACGTACTCCTCAGTACGCCCAACGTACTCACTAGCCTAACAATTTACTTAAGGGGCTTAACTTGACAACTCGGGAAAAGGAGAAGGGTTAAATAGCTTTACCTGAATTTCAGGATGTTACAGTTTCTTCATAAGCACTCGTATAATAAAGTACTTGTAATCGAAATATGTATAGGAATCATCGTGAACCCTAAGTTTAAACATATGATAAGTCATGAAACCTAGTAGATTAGAGAAAACTTGTAAATTAGAGACAACTAGTAAGTTGTTGGAAATCTACTTACAAAAGTTTAATAAATTTTCTCCTAACACTTACAAAATCATGGTTATCATGTCAACCTAATGTGTATGTCACTGAAAGTCTAATATTTTTGTCTACATGACACGGTTTTGTTTGTGTCACGTCAGGTTGTATACGACCCACCTTAGATGATAATGTAACCATGAACAATCGATCTTTACTCATAGACTTGATGCCAATTCCAAGTGGAATCTTTGACATTATCATAGGTATCAATCAGCTACCTCCCCATTGTGTCTAGATCTGTACTACAAGATAGTTGTACGACTAAGCCTACCCCACGAGAAACACATGGTCACTTATGATGACAAGTTGCAGAAGATCCTAAAGTTTCTTTCCTACCCTAAGGATCAAATGAAAAGGATGTGATAAATGTGAAGGATTTAATCAAATGAGAAGGATTTGATAAAATGTGAAGGACTTAATCAAATGTGAAGGATTTGATGAAATATGGACGATTAGGTGAACATTTCTCTCTAAGGAATGAATGTTGGCATTTTAACAATAAAAGAATTTATGTTGGATACTACTAGAAGTCCATCAGGAACTTCCCCAAGGTAGCCTAATCAACAACTATATAGACACCAAAGACAACTTGTTCGTATACGATGACATGTACGTAAAGGATTGAGGTGCAAATAGATGAATTGAAACAAGGCTTTTGCCTATGCTTTTGGTTATATGACATAAATTAGAAATTTGTTGTCATCATGACATGTGATATTCATTAATATTGTAATGAGATTAACATGGTATCAAATGTCTTGAGACAAAAAAGAACGTACCAAACGCTGAGTACGAATATTAACTATGAATATCTATTCACAACCGACAAATCAGATTTGAGAAGTTTTACTTGAGACCTTGAGAGAGAAAAGCTTCACGAGTGAAGCTCTGTGAAGAATGGATAAATTGGTTAAACTTAGGGATGACGGAACATGATACTTTATGAACCAAATTTGTATGCGTAAGTGTAGTGAACACAAGACCATAGTCTTGGATGAAGCTCACATACCAAAGTGTCCCATCTATCCAGGCTCTGACCTAATGTGCTTATATCCAAAGGAACATAAATGATGAACATGCATGAAAGCAGAGATTACCATTTGAGTGGACATATAACACACATGTACCACATGTAGAATTTCAGAAACACTCAAGACTATGGTAATGATAAATAAATACCCAAGTAAAAGTGAGAACCAATGTTAATGGAATTATACCAAAGCTGCCTAAGAAACCTAATGGTTTTGATTTTATTCACGAAGTGGTCCACAGATGCACTAAGTCCACCCACTTCCTGCTAACCTAAGAACCATATGAAATGGAAAGGTTAACCAGAATTTGCCAAAGAAATCATCGGACTGCATGAGGTGCTGATCGCTATCATCTCTCGTTAAGATGGCGGATTTACTTAGAAATCTTTATTTCTATCATAATAATTCGATATGTGCCTGAGGATTAGCACAAATTACCATTCCCAAGGGTCAAGAGTGTCCAAACCTTGAGAGAAATGCTCTGAGCCTACGAATTAGAATTTGGATATTACATGGAATACTCATTGCCGTTAATTGAGCTTTCCTGCAATGACAGTTATCACTCCAGCATCAAGGCCACACCGTTTCAGGGTTTATACAGATGTAAGCATCGATACTCGATATATTGAGCAGTGATGCAAAACTGAACAAAGGACGTGCAGGTGATATGTTGCATTCTGATCCAAGAACCACTCATGAAATTACAGAAAAGATTATGTGATCTGGAAATGATTTCAGACTATACATGAACAACAAGACGATTTTGTAGACAAAAGATGTAAGCCTTGACTTCCAAGTCAGAGACTGTGTAGTGTTAAGCTATTTCCATTTGAGGAATGATTCGACTTAGAGAACGAGTCAAGTTAAATTGCGACTAAAAGGAACTTCGAAATTTTTAACCTAATTTGGTACTATTATTTATTTCAAACTATCTTGATAACTAAACAACGTACACGATGCTTTTCATGCACCGCATATTAAGGATTGTATGTCTATTGACACACTTGCTATCTATCTGAATGATTTTACAAGGAAATTACGCTAGTATTTTCATATTTGTGAAAGTACACAAGGTAGAATTGTATATAAGATTTGACAGCCTATGAAATATTTGATTCGCTCTTATTCCCTCATGTGTGGATCAAGCTAAAAGAAAATTCCACCAATTGTTTTTGTTGGGATTAAAACCCTAATTGAGGTTTGATGAACAATATATGGAAAATAAGAACACACACAATAAAGAAGATATGTCGAATGATCACTCGATTTATTCAAACATAGGGAATAAATTACACTTTCGAAATAGACTAAAGAATATAACTCTACATAAGAAACCTCATAATGAGGTGGCTACACTTAGCCTCACTCTTAACCCTAGTTATGAATAATACATGACTATTTATATGGAAAAGAAAAGTCTTGGGATTTTAACCTACACTTCATCAAGGGGACCCATCGCCAAACAACTGTTAAACCTTCTGTTTCTGTGCACACATCTGATGCGGGGGCTAGAATTTTAGGTTTCGCAACAGGTCATTCCACACCCCCCCCCCATTTCCCCTCTTCGCCACAATGACCTAGATACAATTTTTTAGGAATGATGACGACTTCGCGGGATTCACTTACAGTCCATTCAACATCAGTACTGAAAGTGTTGATGAAGCTCCTGTAATGAAAGGTCAACTTAAGCTGATAAATGAGAAACTAGACTCGTTTCTCCATGCTGCAAAGACCTCATCTACAAATGATTATTCTCAAGCAGCGGTCAAGTCTATTCTTGAGAATCTTACTAAGGAGCATTCTGCCAATCTTGAAAAGATGAACAAGGCAGTTGATGATTCCACCTGTTTCTATAACAAAACGACTGGAAAAGTCGATAAACTAATATCTGATGCTCAAGTTTTCCTGGAGCAATTCCAAAGCTCCTTTGAGTCCAACATTGACAAGGCAAACGAAGTGATTTCTAGCCTGGGCTCAATACTCAAAACTGAGAAAGCAAAACTTCAAGAGGTTCGCACTGGTCTTCAAACTGAGCATGGAAACTTTCGACCTTCCATTACTTCTCAACTCTCAAAGCTTCAGGAAGATATGGGAATCGAAAGCAAAATAATGGATACACTTTCCCTCAAGACTGATAAAGTGAAAATCTTGACTGTTAAGCTTGAAAATGTTGAGAAGCAAGTCAATGATTTGTTATTAGAGAAAGCTGTTATGAAGAGCTACATTGCAGAAGTTAAGGGTATGCTTTCAGATATCATTAAGACTTGTGACTTAATGATTACTATTACGGTAAAGAAGCATTTTGCTGAGAAGCTAAGGCAAGTATTCACAATGCTTAATCGGCTGGATGGTGTGTCTTAATCTAAAAACGAAAACCTCAAAGCTTCAGTCAAGCACACTGTCAAGAGCGAATCTGATCCTAAAGGCAAAGAAGAGTTTTACAGTGAAGAACCCATTGTTGACAATAGCAAAGATGAAGAGCCTGATGAAACGAGCTCAAGAGGAGAAAGGCACGGGAGGCTGAAATGGATGAACACGAAAGAATAATCAGAAAGGCTGAAGCGAAGCTCAGGTTACTTTGGAAAGTCGAAAGCTTTTGTTTCCAAAGTGGAGTTTGAAGCGAATTCAAAACAAAGCCATAGATATGCCTAGTCAGTATTGGCTGGAACCAGTTGTGTCATTCGAACTTCTAATTACATAAGATTTGCAACTGGATCTGCCAATTACTCCAAAAGCCTTTATGTTTCTCTCATTTGTCAAAGTAGCGAATATCCCTTCCACTGATAATGATGTCGATCAATTGCTCTTATCATTTTATCTCAAGCACATGAAGACATAGTTTGAAATATGGAGTGTTAGAAAAATCATAGTTGTGAAGGTCACAGGTCCAATAGAAATTGAAAGCTTCCCTAATGTGAAGTTTAAGGTTATGAGAGGTTCTGCTAGTCAGGTTTGCGAATTCACTCTTACCGACTTACCAAGCCTCAATCCCTATAAGTGTATCATGCTTTACAACCCACTACTGAGAGACGGAAAGAAGTACGAGCCTATTTCTCACCTCAAATTGATGATAGTTTCGTATGTTGAAGAGGTTGGGAAAATAGATGTGGAAATAGCTGCAGTATTGCTAAAGAAGCCATCTGTTCCTCCCAAAGAAGCTCCAGAAGGGTTTTAAAAATTGAAGCTTGGGAAAATATATAAGGAAGGTTGGCATGTGGTTTTTTAAACAAGAGAACGTAGTAACGCTGACTTTCATAAGGCTTGTTTCTTTATTGATGATAAACACTTGTACTCAACTGCTTGTCTTGAGTATATTTTGGAGATGATAAATAAATTCAAAGGCAACAGAACGGGAGACAAGAAGTGCTTTTCCGATATGATGTTATGTTATATTCATGTTCGCAAGTCTCTGATGAGCATCATTTCCAAAGTCTTTGAAGTGCAGAAGCGAACTCAGTCTTGATGGAATCTCACCTCAATGGACGCAAAGGGGGAGATTGTTAGGAATATTATGTTGCATCATTGTATGTTTATGTTAGTCCATTTATGTAAATGGGCTTGGGCTTGTCTACCCACCATTTATTAGGGTTAGAATATTTAAGATGCATGCATGCACCGTGTTTCTCAACTTTAACAATTATTCTTGTAACCCTAATCATGCCTCTACAGTGGCAATTCTTAATCGAGTTCTTCTGAGGCTGCGACTTTTAATCATAAAACATACTTTGAATCATTGTCTTTGTTCTTACTTGCAATCTGTTTTGAATCTAATCAATAATCCAAGGATTTATATCGTATCAGTTTTATAATATTTTGTCTACACGTTGAATTTCGGGAAAAAAAAATTCCTTTCAACGAGGGGATAATGTAACAATCTTTAAAAACTGGTCAGAGTTCAACGGTTAAACCACTGCGAACCGCTTTGTATTAAGGAACAACCGTGTGTGATTTTATGTTTATAATGTATATTAAGGATATTATATTCATAATTACTTTTAGAACGTCTCAAACTGCTTAAACCATTTATCGTTCAGGATAGAATAAAATATCACTAAAAAACAAAAAATAATTTATTTGTGATGTTAGAAATAACATTTTTTATTAAATATATTTGAGAAATAACCTTTTTTATTAAACTGCTTAAACCATTTACGTTCTCCTGATTATGTGGATATAAAGAAGGTCCAAAACGGAGATCGTATGAGAAAGTTACACTTCTTTAAAGTTATAAAAATCAGTATTTGTCTGATTTTCTTGAGACGAATTGTGCACTGCTTCGCTTTAAATAGCTATGAGCCTCGTAAATTGTTTTGAGCATGTTTTTGAACTTAGACTATGGTCTATTATTTTGTTCTATTTTTATCACATTTTTAATCACGACCAAAATCAGATTCGTAAAATTTGTCGAATTAAAACGAATTAATCGTGTAACTTTGGGTATATCAAAATTGAATTCTATCTGTGTTTCTGGAATCATAATGACCGAGACTTTATGCAAATAATTTTCGAAAAATTTCATGAAGCGATACGCAAACACGAGAATTGAGAATTAGGATGAAATCATAAAAACTACACAACACATGTATACAATATTCTGTAAATCCCCAAAAGTCCACAAAAATCAGATTTTGGGGGTACAATAAGATATATCTAACATACTTGACAATAATGGTAAAGTATTTCACTCAAGTTCTCTCTCTCAGATCTATTGGTTGAAGAAGCATCCATCGGAGTGGGTTTTCTGGTGAGCAAAGAGGATGCGGCCTTTGTCCCAACCCTCATCATCTACCTTTCCTAATCATCGATCTCAGCCAAACACCCCAACGATTTTTGAGAAGCACCACCCAAAAACCCCATGTTCAGCATCACACGAACAAACACACCCTTGGATGGCTGATTCTGGACAGATCAAGAAGAGTTGCAGCCCCCTCGACAACTTATATCAATGTGCAACATCTCCACAACCCTCTTCCATTCTAAAAAGCACAACCCCAAACACTCCAACCCAATCGTTGTTGCCGCTAACCTAATTCCTTTCCGAGTTGTTGTTGTCGGCAATGAGAGAAGAACCATAAGAGAGGATCCTCTGAGACGAGTGGCCACCCGCCTGGCTGCCTCTGCTCTTCCACTGCTTTAGTTCGAGTTCCTTTCTCTTTTCCATTCCTCATTCGTGTTGGGTGCTGTCACACCCCTGGCCGGTAGAGGAAACACCGGGCGGTGTAACTTTATTCTTGTACCACAATTATTAAACATACATTGAATAGTACAAAAGAATTTTATAAACTACATACCTTTATTGATGAAAGTAAGTTACATTATTCCTGTATCCCAGTAATTATTACATAGTATCTAAACGGTCACATATGTCTTAATATATACATGTTTCATTAGAACAGAAAGGATAATAGTAAAACTTTCCCCATTCGAGTAACATTCCAGATTATCAAGTTCTTGAAAACACATGCGTTTTGAAAATAAGTCAACATAAAGTTGGTGAGTCAACATATTTTGACTATGAGTAAAAATAGTACTTTTTCCAAGTTCAAAAAGTATAAAACATAGTTTGAAAGTGTCTATCTGACTCATATTTGTTTCCAACACACACACACACACACACATATATATATATATATATATATATATATATATATATATATATAGGTATAATTGATTACTTACTGAATAAGTGATATACATATAAGTTACATATACTATGAGTATACGTGTTTGTAATTGTTGTGACATTCTCTTCAGGGGGTTTGGATGCTTGACGATGTAACAGCTTTGGGACTTTTCCTGAGAACACAATCATAGAAGAATCGTTAGAGGACGAACAGGTGTTCTCCCGGGACGTTACTCCGATGATTTAGTTAGTTTTTTGAGAGAGAGAATTAGGGTAAATTTTGTGAGAAAGAAGATGGATCCCGTCTTGAGACGGAAGAGATCCTTTTATACCTATAACTAACGTATCATGGGGACCATCTCTTGTGAGCGTGATACGTGGCCTACTCTTACTAGGAGAGCTATTCACGCTAACTAACCGCCAGGTGATGTCAGTTCTGGGCGTCACTAGGGCTATTTGTTGCTTTCTCATTGGTTGTGGGTGAATGAAAATATCACATGGGATGTTCTTCCCTTGTGATGAGAAATGAGCCGTCGCTCCGGCTTTGGCTCTCTGAGGCCAAGACCGGGTCTCAGCCAAGGCAGCAACGTCTCTGTTACATTTAACGTGTTCGTTAGGTAACGTTAACAAGTCCCTTAGGCTAGTAGACTCCTGCATTTGTGACGTAGCGGAGTTGTTCTGGTCTACTTATAGACACGTGGTGGGCTACTACTAGCAGCTTATGCAGTTGGCAGGGCGAAATCGCCGTTGTTCGGCAGTTTCATCATGAGGACAGTTCTTTGCCTCATTGAAGGCATTAAAAACCCAGTTCCTCCTGGCGTTTCTTCATTGCCTTCTATTTGTTTCTCTTTGTCCTCTTGTTTTTGAGAAAACTCTTTCAACCTTTCCTTTGTATTTTCCATTTTCCTACTGCTCGCGCTTTAGGAAGAGATATTACCATTGAGAAATGAGAGTCGTTCGAGTTCCGATTCGGGTTCATTCCTAAACACGGCATGAAAATTCTCCTTTCCGACGCGTTACTGTATAGCCCGCCAGAGGGCAAAGTCGGGATTCCGATCGCCCTATTTGAGGCAGGTCTTCGTTTGCCTACCACCGATTTCTTTAATCTGATCATCCATGAATATGGGTTTTCGATGAAACAGCTGACTCCTATTGCTATAAAAAAAGATAGTAGGCTTCGAGCACCTTTGCCGTGCCCAGTCCGCTTACCAACCGTTCTTGCTTTCAAGAACTTTTTTAACACCTCCAATTAGTCACGGACTTGAACTCTTTCTCGCCGCCGGGGAGTCCCTACTCTTATCCTTGATAAGAAGTCTAAGAAGAACTGGCAAGAGAAATTCATATAGGTGACCAACAATCTCGTGGTACTTAGTTATCTGAGGACTAAGGTGTACGTCGAATGTTCCCCGATGTTGTTTGGCATTGGCAAGGAACTGGCTTATGCCCTGGAGAAGATCAGCATCATCGGTGAAGATTGGATTGACTGTTTCTTGGCCTCCGGCAGGATGAGTGCTTCTTAGAGGGCTCGTGGGAAGATGCCTGAATTCTTTATTGAGAAAGAGGGTATCTCTTTTGCTTTTCTTCTCCCCCCTTTTTATATGAAAAGATTGGAAAGTTATGTTCGAAATGCTGCTTTGACTAAATCGACATTAATATTACATGTCACAAAAATGAAAGTGACCAAACACATTACTTGCGTATAACATGAAAGTACATCGTCATAAATTGTGGAAAGACCGAGCTTATGAAATTTTAGAATTATTAGTTAAAATTATCAAATTTAACTTTTAATATATAAGGTTATGTAAAAATGAATCGAAATTTTATTAATATATTTTTATATTAATTATAAAAATATAACTCAATTAAGTGATGTATTTTTTTTTTATTGCAATAAATAACATGATCGACTTCACGACTTAAGAATCGTTATTTGCGAAATACTGTATAGTGTTAATCATGCAAATTATAAATATAATGGAAATGGTTGGTTTCACATTGGTTGAAACTTGGAAGACGTTTTAAAGCAAGTGTTATGCTACCCAAATTCCATTATAACAAACAATAGAAATTTGGAAATGCATTAAGTATTAGTATCTCAAATACTAAAAGACTTTGAATAAATATTATTCCTAAACAACAAAATTATATGTATTCAACAATCTTATAACAGGAAGCTTAGGACTAGGATGCACAGACACATTGTTAGGATCCAACACTCCAGGGTCTCCCTATAAGTGTCACGTTTTTCTAAATCCATATGAGTTATGTTCGTTTCCTAAGCCATTTGGGCTATGTTGTTGGGTATACTAAGATTATGCGTCTTGGTGAAAATCCCTTTATTTTCATAACCTTTAATCCATAGAGAACGACTAACGAGAATTATAAGTGACATACTATTGATCTTATACGGTTATATCGCACACCTGGAGTTGCTAACTACAACTATGTTTGACGAGACAAATTTTGGTGTTGACGTTAGTACCATTTAACATTACCACTTGGCATAATGTGGTGAATGACCGAAGCATGCCCTACTATGGAGCCGGTGCAAAAATTGTAGTTTCACAAGTTGGGTTATGAGTCCATTGTAAAATCCCAATTTTTTTCCTTGCTGTATAGAATCAATATAAGGTTTTTGTTCACTTATAGTTGAAAGAGACTATAGGTAGTGGAATAGTTTGTGATCCAAAATGATAAGTGTAAATACCATAAATTAAGTCATATAACACTTAATTAATATCATTACACGACTTATTATGGTTTAATAACTTACAGCTAATAAGATATTTATATAAACCTTTTGTTCTTGTATGAAAACACAATATATATGTGGGAGGAGTTTTCCCTACTGGTTAAGTTTCTGGTTAAGTTTCAGTTCCCAAATTAAGTAAGATAATACTTAAGTAATACCACAATAAGATTTTACAAAGTTGATAAATTCAAAACTTATGAGTTTTATATATAAACTACACAAACGCTTCTACAAGATTTCTAGAGTCAAGTTGGTCATTTTATGTTTTCACAAGATGTGATATGACTTTATTTTATATAAATTGGGACTAAAAATCCTTATATAAAATGCATTTTGGTCATGAGAACCATATAATTTTGATATACGTTTGACTTACTTATATGTATTTTGCCAAATTTTTTATTTGAATGCATGATGTTTCTAAATGAAACCAAATACACTTTTAAAACTCATTTAGTTTATACTTTTGATAGAAAAGTAAGTATTTATAAAAGCCGGTCAACTAGCTAAATTTATAAAACACTTTTGGATATAAAAACACTTTATGTAAAAACCTGTAGAAATCACCAACAATTTGGTTAATGTATCTTAATACATGTATTCTTAGGTTTATTAACAAGTTTGAAGGATTTGCATATAAGACTTTCCATTATTATAATATACCATTGTAAATGCCGATCTGTTAGGTGTGTGTAGCGATTTAGCAATAGTCATTATGAATGTAATTTCTATTTTAGTAATAATAGAAGATTATGTTTGTACTGTTCAATAACTGTGATCTCATATTTACGTCGCGTATCTCAGCGTTTCCGCCGACAACCGGGGTGTGACTATATATAAGTTGGAGAGCAGTTACATACAACGTAAACACAAACTTTTTATAGAAGTATATATATATATATATATATATATATATATATATATATGCTTTTGTTATTGTATTCTAACTAATTATTGTATGGATATAGGAATGATTGTGGGCCAATCATTTGGCTTATTTTAAGAAAGTGAATAATAAATATTATTGAATTAAATATAATTGAAAAATAACATCTAATTTAATTACAACGGTATTTTAGTCAATTAATATATATTTAATAAAGGAAAATTGCATATTTTAAGGGATCATAGATTCTATTAATTTTCAAAATCCAATTTTATGAATTATAATAATCTCTTAATTTGGACATTCTAATAGAATATGTTTATGAGTTTATTTAAAAATAAAAATATTCTTGAGCTATAAAATAATAAAAATATTCTTGAACCTATTTCTTGATCATGACTTTAAAAACTTGTAGAATAACAAATTGTTGAACCATCATTTGAAGAATAAAACCAAAATTATATTAATTCTTATAGAAAACGGGTAACAATTGCTAAGAATTACATTTATTCTTAAAGAATAAAACTAAAAAAAACTTTCAAATCGGGGAAAAAAATATTAAAATTTAACAAAGACACTAATACATTCTAAAAGAATAATGTTGCTAAGAATCACTTTCAATTTTGTGGTCCATTCTTCAAGCATCAACTTATGTGAAAACAAATCCAATTGTAGTTTAGAATCCAATAATACATTAGCAAATGATAAATAAAAAACTAAATTCCTTTGGAAAAATATGCGCACTTATGAATTGTACAAAACCAATAACCAATAATTGTAGAACATGCATAAATCAATGAGAAAATATCCATATTCCATTCCTATAGAATTGGAATTCGTGATTCCATTCCGGTAGGAATTGAATTCAAGCTTCAGTTAACGTATCAGAAAGATTAAAGCCGTCTTCAAGACCAATAAAATCATCTTCTCCATAACCATAATTCTCATCGAGTTTGTTTAGTAAAAGTTCAATTCTTGGGTTTGGTTTGTAACGAAGAAACTGAGGTCTAGGGGAAAGAAAATTCTTTTTTGGATCATATGGAGGAAGAGGGTTGGCATGAAAAGGGGTAATGATAGATGAAGTTTGTGGAGAACAACAGAAAGGTCTAGTCCTTGCCAAATCAAAATCATCAGTAACATCAGTTGCCTTATCAATCAAAACAAAAGTTACCTTACGAACATGAGGAGTTTCAAGAACAACTTCATTTTGTTCAAGGGTTACCATTTCATTTGATTCCTCTTCCGTCATGGAAGGTTGATCCAACGGTGTTGCTTCAGATTTCATTATGAAATCTTTTTCCAAGAACTGGATCGAAGTTCTTACTACCTCATTCTTTTCATCAAGAACTTTCTTTCTTGGTGATGGAGTGAACTTTGAAGCAGCTAAGATCGTTGGTTCCATGAAACTCTTTTCATATGATCTAGTAGGTGAACGAACTATATCTTTATGATTCTCTTTTCCATCCTGAAACATCGAGCTACCAATGCTTTTGCGAAGTACTAAACCTCTTTTCGTATTATCCAACAACATAAAAAAACTAAAAACCAAAGACCCACTTTAACGATCAAAAACTCAACATCATGAAATCAATGATCGTTTATACCTGCTGTAGTAAGGGTGTTTGGAAAGGTAGGTGGATTTACGATTCTACGGTTTAGCACAGTATTGGTTCTGGTAAAAGGGTTGCCATTGAATCTCCTTCTAGTGGTCATGTTTGTCTCTGAATTTCTGAAACCCCTTGCTGAAAGTGGGGAAGGAGATCTGTTTGATGTGAAATTCACCATTAATATATATATATATATATATATATATATATATATATATATATATATATATATATATATATATATATATATATATATATATGAATCTTGTCCAATTTGGGTAGAAGAAAAATGAGTAGAGAATGCTGGAGAAAGAAATCTTGATTTTAGGAGTAAATTTGAATTAATTTGAGTTTGTAACATAAAAATGAAAAAGAAAGAGCAAACAAAATCAATTGCCCAGGCTTGTCGCACATTACGATTGAATGGTTGTGATTCTTATCGTGACATACGAAGACAAAGGGGAAAGAAGTCAAGAACATAAGAAACCTTAGTGTTGTATGAGGATAAGAAGATCTTGGGCCACATATGAAGATGGGAGGATGATGACTGATAATGATAGTTGTAGGGCGACAATGGTGGTACGATGACATCAAGGCTTTTCTAGTGATAATATGATGAACAAGGACTTAACATAGTAGATGTAAATAAAAAGGGGGAGAAATTAGGTTAAAAGTCAATGTAACTAGCATGATTATAGGGAGTATTTTTAGAGGATATTTTTCAAATTACTTAGATACCCTTATTTATTTAATTAGTTAATTTTTTTTAATTTTGATTTGTCCACACTCAATCCTACATCCACACAATAACTAGTTAGAATACCTGAACCTAGCTCTTTCTCTCTTTCTCTTTCTCTCTCTCTCTCTCTCTCTGTATATATATATATATATATATATATATATATATATATATATATATATATATATATATATGTATATATATATATATATATATATATATATATATAAAGTTTTGGAAAACACATATATACAATGTCAACACATACATTTTGAGTATAAAAGTACACAATTAGTAAAAATGCTTTTGGTATAAAAGTACACAATCAATAATCTTACTTTTGGTATAAAAGTGCACTTTCATTAAACTTATTTTTGATATAAAAGTACATTTCGATCCAAACATATCAAACATGTGAACTCACAAACATTACGTTGATGTCTTCTCAAAGAGCTTGTATTCTCAGGAAATTAAGAAGTTGAAAGCCATTCGCTTTGGAAAAATCATCCAATTACAATTTACTCACTACTAGATGTTTTTCATTATTGCCTAACTGTTAAGGCATGCTCGGTATTTTCATATCTCATGTATGCAAATGACTATGATCTATTAGGACGTCTCACCACCAAATGTTTTCGCCACTGTCCGGGGGCTTGACATATTAGTATCAGAGCCATTGGCTATAAAAAGAAGTATCTTCTTAGAATGTGACAACTATATCCTAGGGTTCCCAACTCAAGTTAGATTTATCCCTATAAAACAAAGAATAAAAGTATTATTAATTATATTATTGTTCGATCATTACTTGATTACCACGAAGTACTAAACAAAAGTTAATAATACAACCACCTTAGGATTATACAGAATATATAATCCACCACGAATAGATCTTGAACTCAAGGTTTTTGATCAAATACATTAGCTATGTTTTGTAGTACATGAGCTAAACCATAACTAAACGTAGACTAATCACACATGTTTAATTATGGTCAGACCGATGCACGACTAAAATTGGATTCATCAATTGATAGACTAAACACTTGGAGATTATAAGAAACTCAAGCAAGATCACAGTTCAAAACACCAAGGAAAAAACTTGAGAAACCACAAGAATACCAGTAACATCTTATGAATACTTATACTTGATAAATATAAATATTACACATCCTCATAAAACTCTAGCACTCACAGACATCGATAATGTCGGATGTTTATTGCAAGAACACTAGCTACTAAGCTATAATATACTATATATGTTTCTAAGGAAGAGATCTTGACCATGCAAATCACATCCACAATTGAACTAGTAGAGACCAATGAGCCCATAACCACTGCTACACTACATCCACTTTCTCATAGGTCATACCGATCCACTCCTGGCGGAGTACTCTTCATGAACACACCCAAGAAACAAACCACACAACCTCACCCTTAGGAGAGACCACTCTCATATAATACGACAATACTGTCATCTGCACCATCACTAAAGATTACCCGACCATCAGCCCAACATTCGAGACTCGATGACCAATATTCTACAATAGTAGGGAGCCGAGAAAGAGATACCCTCTACGTACAAGGTATGTGAGTCATACCAGACTCCCCAAACAATCTATGTCGATGATGATCCAGTAGAAAGCATCGTGCCCCGTTGTTTAGTAACATATATCGTTCGTCTTGATCTCTAACACAGAACAATTGATGATAACATTGGAATCAATCAAGGATGTTTAATAATGATTCTATGGGAAAATCAAGATAATCCTAGTGAAAGGAGAAATATTTTGGGAAAGTTTATACGGAAACAATCACTCCACATAAACAATTCACAAAAAAACCCAAGTGTGACTAATACAACTATCACAATTCGGGTAACTGCAAGGAGCCCTTCTCTCACTATTGTAATAGGAAAGGTCATACCAATCGATCCCGTCAAAACCAAGAACCTACAATAAACTATGGAACATGTACTAGTAAAAAAATGGATGCTCTGAATGTGGTAAACAATTCCATTTCAAAAAGTATTGCCTAAATTTTTTAGAATCAAGTGATCATAGCTAAGCATCTATAATAGACACAGATGATGAACTTCAGGAACCATTAGTAGTGACTAGTATGCTCCTATTTAAGAAACTTATATGCTACCATACTATTTTATTTGGGTATAGTAAGGAGTTTTATAACACTTAATATTAGACACTCGTTAAGTCAGAAACCCAATAGATTTACGGAAATCTATACAACAGGAATGGCTAATGGCCAGATAGGAAGTACACATGAAATTTAAGAAAACCAAATCCTAAATCTTAAAAGTCATGCCTTCCATGTCAATCGTAGGCCAATAACCATCAGAAGCTTAGAAATCATAATGCATAGATTGGTTATTCTTTCATTGTGCCGAAACAGGTGGTACAAAAGTCCATACGATTACCTTCACCTAAAAAACAAACCTTGATCATTACAGAGACACATCCGGGAAAAACATCAGAGTATATTATGCATGAATGCACAAAACTATCTACACAAGAAGTACTATGCTTTTGTAGCACATGTCGTAGATAAATGAGGAAAATACAAAGTGTTGGTATTAAAATCCTAATTGTGATTTGATGAACAAGAGGTGGAAAATAAGAACAAAGACAATTAAGAAGATATGTCGAATGATCACTTGATTTATTCAAAACACGAGGAATAGATTACACTTTCATAATAGACTAAATAATCTAACTCTACATAAGAAACTACACAATGTTTGGCGGCTACATTTTGTCTCACTCTTAACCCTAATTATGAATAACACATGACTATTTATAAGGAAAAGTCAAGTCTTGGGCGTTTAACCTACACTTCATCTGATGGGTTTTAGCCATAAGAACATCCTATGTGCTCATGCAAACCCTAATGCTTGGATCTAGGTTTCTCTATTGTATATGCAATTCATCCAAGACTTTAAACCCTAGATCTAGCATACTATTAATCATATTAACATAAGAATGGGGTTTACATCTTACCTTGATTGTTATGTTGCAATAACAATCTCAAATCCTCCTTGTAATGGCTTTAGAAAGCTTAGAGTCACAAATGTCACTCCTCTAATGGCTCACAAACACCAAGAGCAAGAGGATGAAGAATAAGGAGAGAGGAGGCTGCCCAAAATGTCCAGAAACCCTAGTGGAACTCTTCACCACGTTTTTGGGGCTTAAGGGTACTATATATACATGTAGGCTATTAGGGTTTTCAACTAGGAAACCTTAATCTGACTGCTTAAGCCCTAAGCAGCCTATGAACCCTTTTAGAATATCCCTTGGATGATTTCTAATGGGTTTCCCCATAGAATTCGTCCAACCTATTATTCTAAGGTGATCCATAGCCCAAATGCAATTATCTTATAATTATAGTTCCAGTCCCTTAAGTTTAATTAATCTATTTTAGCCACAAAATTAATTACCAATTAATTCTTGACTAATATTAATTAAACAATATGATTTCTCATTTAATATATTATTCTCATAATATATTAATAAATCATAATTAATCCTTTCTCTTCATAATTCATCCTATCAAGTTGCTTTGGTGAAGGCAACCCAAAAGGACCATGCACCATTGGGTCAAGTACATACCAAAATAGTTATGGACTTAGACATTAATCCAACAGTCTCCCACTTGGATAAGTCTAATAACTATTATGCGTATGACTTCAGATCCTGATCTGCAATCGTAGCTTTCAAAAGCCGCTGTCAACTCTGATCTTATCATATACGTGTATCCTTTAGATAAGGGATCATATATTCCTCCATTCTAGATATCGTATAGATATGAGACATGAATTCTAATCATTCTCTCTATACTATTTCCCGACTTTCGATTTATGACGACTAACAACAGACTACAATTGAACACATCAAATTAGTCTCGGCTTGGCCAAGCCCTTATGTGCCATCACTAAATCATTGAGGGGCCCAAAGATATCGCTTTTATCCTACTTTGGATAAAAGGAACGGATAAACTTTGATTCAATGCTTGCTTGCACTCACTCACCGAATCACACACAACAATATGTTTTATAACACCAAGTTAGTGGTGCGTTTACATATTATCAATGTGCAACCGTCTTGCAATATACAACTCACACATCTCGGTTTCAAGAATATAAGATGTTATCGACTCACCAATCACTCGTGATACAATTCATGAAGTGATCCAAGTAAGCGTGGGTTGAATCCAATGCTCAAATCATATTCATAAGCACTCATAAACGTTACAGCAAACATTTGCTTATGTCTAATACACTTTAGACAATCCACACACCAATTCACGACAATCTTCATTCATACCTACTTCCAACATATGAATGACTATGGTCCGTTCAAATAATTTGATTGTTCTGAACCAATTTAATTATTCAGGAAGTCAAAAAATGCAAAGTGAAACACAAGAATAATACTAATACCGTATGGCCCCAAACTCTAGGTATAAGTAAAACATTTTATTTAATCACCATATTGATTACTCATTATTTGTTGTTTCGGCTAATCAACTTCTTTCTTGAATTATTACTACACTTGTCCCATGCTCTCAGCATGCACACAATGTTTACTTATGGTCCTTACTTTGTAAAACAGATCAAATGAACACATTTCCAATCATACTCATTTCACAACTCCCAATCCTTATCATAAGTGTAAGAATATCAAATTCTTGCCACTTATAGAATATGCTAGATTCTAACATTTTATGCAATGATCCTTTCATCAAGTCATAGCTCAAAATCATCAATACTTGGCCAATCTCTATCAGAAACAATTCTATAGATATGATGTCTCTCACTCAAAGTACATTCCTTTGAACATCCTTCTTGCATAAAAGTTTCTAATCTAGACATAGATTCTCAATATCCAACTCCCAATATGGAAACATTTCCATACTTGCCACATGACAACTCATAGAATCTTATATATTCATAATAATGTCATCCAATACCATACTTCCAACTACTCACAAGCGACCAATCCTCAGCGAGCTTTGGATCGTCCTTTGATAGTTGTTTAATTATCTTAGTCAAAACCGATTCTTGTCCTTTTCCCCTCTAAATGAGCTAGACATTTTGAAAATTTTAGAATGGTCAAATATAATAGCACTGGCAATCAATCCTATACCCGAAGCGTATGGGACACGATGCATAATGTCTTACATAAAGATATGATACTTTATCAATCTTCTGCCATAATATTTTATGTGTCTCGTTCTTACAATTCGAACTATGAAGAGGGATACCGTAATCATAATCGAAATTTAAGAACACACTATGTATCCTTTGACTAAATTTATTAAAATTTCTCAATCTAAGCTTTAGATTTTGAAACAAAGTACAATATTCTCTCCCTTAATTATAGCAAAACAACTTTTCAACCCTTACGACTTTGCAAAGTATAACTCTTGTTTTCTATAATTAATATTGCTAACTTGCAACACATGCCTTAATAATCATACAAGCACAACATTTATGCTCCCACTATCATGATGATTATTATCATATAAGCATCACACTTATGCTCCCACTATCTTTGACATGTATTCAGAAAACGGCTTAACTTTCAGAAAAACAATACCTATTGAATTTCTTAAGTTCATATTTCTAATACCTAATGCTTTGATAATCTTTTATCTAAGCTTCTTAGTCTTATACACCTTTTCCTTAGATAGCTCATATGTGTGTCTAAACAACTCAGACTAATTGCCAAATCTCACAATTCAAATCATGGAAAGGGATACCGTAATCATAATCGAATTCGAGAATACAATTTCACAATCACTATCTTCTTAAAATCTCTTTTAGTGAAAGCATTTCCTCACAGTCATTTTCATGAAGGAGGGAATCTTATGACACTTAGATTTTAATGGTGTATGTGTTCCTATCCATGCGAATTTGTCAAAACCAAAGTTTGTGACAAATCCAAACTCATATGGACCGAACCTTCTCAATCTTGATTTCTTGCCTTATGGTAACACGAGTGCCCACCATGTCTTCCAAGTAGTTAAGCAGCTCACCCTTTCCTATCAATGTACTTTTCATTGATCAAGGTGCTTGCCCTTTTTATGCGTTCAAATGAGAACTCATAGAACTCACATGCATAATTAGCTCAATTGGAACGACACAGAAACAAGATAGTGTCAACACGATAGGTTGTGAGCCTCAAGTCGTGTGCTAGTGATGATCGACAAGGTTTATTCTTGATTAGTTCTTGAACTTTTCAAGAACATTAAGACTCCCATTGATTCCTTGACATATAATATTCTCTTGTCAATAAACATTTCTCGACAAACAAATATTCAAGAGTTAGTGTAGCTTTTATCAAGACAAAACACTTCACAAAATTGGTCCTAGTTGGTCTTTGTCTTATCCAAGACATCACAACTTTCCACATTTGATGAATGTTATAAACCTTCTTAAGACTTGTCACTCAATGTCACAATCTTAACTCTAAGACTTGTTTTGGAACGAAGTATGATTGATTTCTTGATTTAACCATTTCTTCAATTCTTGATTCCTCTTCTCAGACATATAATTGTACTAAGACTCACTTAGAGGATCAATTGAGATATGGTTCTTAATCATTAAGACCTATCATAAAACATAACAAAAGGTACTCTCCCTTCTTCTTAGAATAGAGAATCTTTTATCTTTCTGCCTACTTGATTCTTCTTATTCGTTCTGCTATTGATTTAAACTCTTTCAATCAATTCAGAATTACACTTAATCTCATAAGTATAATCATATTTACTAAACCTTTAGTAAATCATGACGAATATCTTTGTCACTCTTGTGGTGGACTTGATCAACACACAACCTTGTGTATTCGATCTCCTAGTCCTTCACTTGACACTTTGTCAATGAATTAGTCTAATTTCCAAATATGAATTTTCTCATTCATCATGCAACCAAGTTGTATGATTCCAAGTTTCTGTCCAATTGAAACTTGGGCGATGAGAAACTTTCCCTATCTGGTAAATTCTTGACCTTTCCACAAATAATATAATTAAGAATCAACTCCAGTATTGCTAATAAAAGAAACTTACAAACATCAATTTTTCATATACGTCATTGCAAGGATAAATAAATAATATAAAATCAAAATTTATTTTATTGCGGAAAAATTTGTCCTTACAATGCAATTCAACTTAAAAACTATGTTGTTACATATTCTTAAGCAATCTATTCTAATTCCATGTAGTAGCTCATGAATCCAATCTTCAAGCAATGCGATCGAAATTCATTTCTTCACGATTAGATTCCGCTCACTTCTTCCCTTAAGCTTGCTCTCTTTTCTTTGATCCTACAAAACATCAAAATGTAATCTTATCACATCTTGTATCAAGAATCTAGAATAAGAACTTAAAAGAGTTAGTTAATGGATTTTACCTAAAGTAGAGCCATATGTTTTGACTCTCCCGTCTCTTAGATCTCTTAGGTAAATAGGGCAGCTTCGTCTCCAATGCCCCTTCTCTTGGCAATAAAAGCAAATTAACTCTTTTGGAACAGCACACATAACTACTTCTGACTTAGCCTTTCTCTTATGATCAAACTTTTGGATCATGGCATGCCTTTCGTTGCCATTGCCTATATCCATAGAGATCTGGAAGGTAGATCCACTAATCAACTTTGCATTTCCAGTGCGCCAAATCATTGCTGATTCAGCAACAATAAGCATATAGGTGAGATCGATGAGGGTTACGTCATGGTTCATCAGATAGTGTTCTCTTACGAACTCACTATATGAGTCAGGAAGTGACTGAAGAACCCAGTCAACAGCTAGCTCCTCACAGACAACGGATCCCAACATTCTTAACCTATCAATGTGCGACTTCATCTCTAGGACGTGTGCACATACTGACTTTCCTTCTTTATGTTTAATTGCCAAAAGGGCTTGAGTGAGCTTGAACTTTTCAAGCCTTCGAACTTGTGGGTTAGGTAGAATAATTGGAGGAGGTGGAGGAAGTGAAGCATGATCTCTTGTTCCTCGATCGAATCGTGGAATATCATCTTCATGTGGAAAGCTTGTTCCATGGGATTTGGGATGACCATAGTTGTCGTACTTTGACATCTACAAAACGGGAGAAAATGAATTCAAGTTAGTTGATTGATTGTGTCCTTAATAAATGACCCAAATGAGATACTAAGGCTAGGACCCAACACAATATTCCACAACTTGGGAGAGGGATGTCGTAACCCAAATTGCATAACATTTGAAGGTAAGTGAATGACGATTCACTAATTTTCCACCATGAAAAACGAGAAACAGATTAAGTTTTAAATGCTTTGAAAACTCCTAGATCCTTTGAGAGTCATTGAACTTTTCAATGGCACGTTTAAATCTCGATATGCCCCTCGATTTGTGACTGGGATGCCGAGGATCACAAAACAGGGTGTGAATAACCATGCAAACTTACATGGTGCCCCCACATGTTACAGTCACCTATTTGATGTGCAGGTTAACCACACACGCTCCACCAAACTATGAAAAACATTGAGTCACCCTTTGCTACCTTTGCTTAGAACCATTTAGTGTGCCGGTTAACCACACACGCTCCACTAACGTCTTCACAAGGGCACAAAGTGTAATTTCATGGAATTGCATCAATTCACTTTTGCCTAAAGTAACTAAGATTGGGAATTCTTATGAAAGCATTTAGATACTTTTGTACTTCATTATACTTATAATGGAAGGTTTCTGTCCTATCCTATCCGTTCGGCTAACGACCCTCCACTAGTCAAGAGTGCGGTGGGTAAGAGTGGATACCCATTCAATTGCCATTTTATAGGCAATTTCCTTAAACACCCCTTATAGATCAACTTCGTGAATGAGACCTCCTAATGGTAAGACTGACTTTTACTCATACATATACATAATATTAGACTTTTAATGTTATATATAGTATAGGGTGTATTTTACACTTTTAAAATACTAGGTGGTCAAATAATAATTATATTTTTAATTTAATTAAATTGCAAACCAAAACTTTATGGATTTATTAAATCTCTTTTAATTATAATTTAATTAATTAATAAAACCATAAGGGTGTGATTTGAACTTTTCAAAACAATACTAGGGTTTTAGAATTTAACATTTCTAAATTAAACTTTTAATCAACTTTTAAATTCCAAAACTTGAGGGCATGTTTTTAAACATTTCAAAACATTTGGGTTTAACTTATTTAAATTTCAAAAACAAAACTTTTAAGTTCAAATTTAAACTATAAAACCAAAAGGGATTAATTTGAAACTTTTCCAAACTTTATCAAGAATATTCTAGATCACATAATTCAAATAAGGCAATTAACAATTAATTGGTGGTTATCTAATTAGATATAGTTCAAATTCTTGCAAGATAATGATCAAATAATTTAACATTTATCAAATAAGGTAACAATTATCTAATTAGATGACCAAAATCTTTTATTCTGACAAAGATAATCATAAGGAATCAATAAAATTCGTATTTTATTAATTTTAAATGATTATGACAATTATCTTAAGTCAAAACAGGTAAAAATCCCAAAATCTGCTCTAACTGTCGCTCGAACTCGCCGAGTTCCTCTATGGACTTGCCGAGTTGGAGCTACTCGTCGAGTCCACATTGGAACTCGCCGAGTTCATCAGTCAGGGGGCCAAAAAATCGATTTTACAATAAGAATGAATGTACTAGGCATCAATACAATAGAAACCAATCAAGGCCCTAATACCACTGTTGGGGTTTAGCCATAAGAACATCCTATGTGCTCATGCAAACCCTAATGCTTGGATCTAGGTTTCTCTATTGTACATGCAATTCATCCAAGACTTTAAACCCTAGATCTAGCATACTATTAATCATATTAACATAATAATGGGGTTTAGATCTTACCTTGATTGTTATGTTGCAATAACAATCTCAAATCCTCCTTGTAATGGCTTTAGAAAGCTTAGAGTCACAAGTGTCACTCCTCTAATGGCTCACAAATACCAAGAGCAAGAGGATGAAGAATAAGGAGAGAGGAGGCTGCCCAAAACGTCCAGAAACCCTAGTGGAACTCTTCACCACCTTTTTGGGGCTTAAGGGTACTATATATACATGTAGGCTATTAGGGTTTGCAATTAGGAAACCCTAATCTAACTGCTTAAGCCCTAAGCAGCCCATGGACCCTTTTAGAATATCCCTTGGACGATTTCTAATGGGTTTCCCCATAGAATTTGTCCAACCTATTATTCCAAGGTGATCCATAGCCCAAATGCAATTATCTTATAATTATTGTTCCAGTCCCTTAAGTTTAATTAATCTCTTTTAGCCACAAAATTAATTATCAATTAATTCTTGACTAATATTAATTAAACAATATGATTTCTCCTTTAATATATTATTCTCATAATATATTAATAAATCATAATTAATCCTTTCTCTTCATAATTTATCCTATCAAGTTGCTTTGGTGAAGGCAACCCAAAAGGACCATGCACCATCGGGTCAAGTACATACCAAAATAGTTATGGACTTAGACACTAATCCAACATCATCAAGGAGGTCCGTTGCCATAATCCATGGAGTACTTTGAAACCCTACAATCTCACACTCAAAGTATGGAACGGATGACAAGGCTTCAACTTCCAAAACAAGCATCTAGCAAATAAGAAATGATCTCGCAACGAGGAATATTTGAAGCAATCCACGAATCTTGATTCTTCAATAGTCTTCAAAAACGGGTTGTATGATATATATAAACCAAGCACCGAAGTAATGTTTTTAAACTTCATTTTCTAATGTAATCATAAAGATTTCAATAAAGCCAAACCCACCATGAAAACCCATTTCATAATTATGAAATCGAATCACTTCTTGTCTTTGAAGAACTCTCCCTCTAAGTCACAATGATATTTAAAGAAGCTAATGATATAATCCACCAAAAATTATCATGCAACAACCCAAATTTTGCAACACAACTTGATCGAGAAAATACTAGAAGTCAAAGATATAGCAAGGCCTTAGAAGAGCTCGATGAAGAATTGTTGTTGTAAAGGCTACTTCTCTGTAAAAGCTTTAGAAGAGCTCGATGAAGAACTGCTACTGTAAAAGCTACCTTCATAGTTCTACCACAAGCTTTATAAAAAATCTTCAAATTTAAAAAGTCACAAATCCAATTTCGAATGGGCATACCAAATTCTCCCCTGATTTATAATAAAAAACATGATTATAAAACCTTCAAATGGTCATGAGAATGATCTTGAATGGATAAAAACTTACTATGCTCCCCCGTGACAAAATGATATACACAATGATGTATAAAATCCAAAAGAGTCGAAAAAATTTGATGTTATCCCGAAAATCGACTTTCCGAACCGCCAAGACTTGATGGAATCCTTAATTTTCTGTTCACAAAAAAATGTGCATTTAAAAAATCCAAAACTATTCACCAACCCTCAAATTTGCAAACTTTTCAAAAAATAGACTGAAACTGTCACATTGTTGAAAGTTAGGTGATTAAAATAATAAATTTGGGTCATATTTCCCTTCATTTATAACAATTTCTGAAATGGTCCAAAACTGCGAAGCTGTGAAAACAATTGGGATCAAAAGTGTCAAATCGTTGTTGTTTCAGGGAGCAAAAATGAAACATTAAGTCTTTTTGCGAAACCTCCAAATTCAAAGTTGCAAACCAGTCATTACAAACATGCCAATACAAACACAAATCCAGTTAAATGTGATGCGAACATTATCGGTATCGCTACGTAACCCAATTTCAATCGATTTGCTGCGAATCAGCGTCATCCACGAGTCCAAATAGAGGTTCCTGTGAACCCAAAGCTTTAAACGATCGTGGAAACAAAGTCCGAGCCTAGATTTCCATCCCCGATACATAGACCTTTCGCTACGAATCAGTCAATCACAAACATAATGCAAACGTTCGCAAGTAAGATGTTCGCACTTGTTCAACCGGATTGAGTTTTGATTCGGATTTCATTAATTCGCAGGTAAGAACTTCCACAACACTTTTGAATTTTCTGTTTGACTTGCAATTGTGAATAAGCACATAACCCCTTCAATTTCTTTCGTTCTTAACATTACACTCCCGATTGTAGTCACGATTCTGATTTCATTCGTTCGCAGGAACTCATCATTCTTTCATTCTTCATCACAATCCTTCTTGTTCCGATTGTATTCCAAATAAGCCATTTAAGGAGATTAAGATTCCCAAGTCGAAGGCTTGATTCCGATTCCAAATATGAGTCACGATTCCGAGACCTTGTTTCCGATTACATTCGATCGCAGTGAGTTTGCTCGCACCAAAGAGTTCACAATACCAATTTTGACCTTGAAGTCGACCTGTATTCCAATTGGAAAATCGATATGTTCTAATCAAAAGCTAATATCTTATTGGTGATTTGAGTTCCGATTAAAACACATGATAAGCACCAAATTGATTTACATAGGTAAATTCCAGATCGAACTGGTTTTACAATCAAAATAGCAAACATTCTTCATACGTTCTTCATTGGTCCATTAAACTTCAAACAATAGTTCATCAAAATGAATCCCCAAAAAACATCGAATGGCAATTCTCGATCCAAAATTATAAACAATCACACTTTGATTTAAAAGTAAATCGGCGATTCAAAGAATTGACTTGATACGATAATAACAAGAGAACATGAAACAGAACTAATGTCAAAGCTTTTAGATTTAGGCCAAATAAATGGCACATGAACAATGACGAATAAAATCATTGGGCCAACAGGGAATGAAATTGATGCATAAAGCAAACAATTGATTTTAACACAACAATTGATCAAAGATCAAATCAAAGAAAAATAAACAAGCATGAAAAATATTAGATTAACGAACAATTACCCAGATAACATTAACAAAAAACATAAGTTTTCATGAACAGTTGCTTGAACAGAATTTTGATTCCACGACACCAAAACACCAATAATCGTCAATAACTTGTGCAAAACATCATCAAACCAAGAATTGATACTTCAAAAATCAATGGATCTTCAAAGATCTACTCTGATACCACTTGTTGGGATTAAAACCCGAATGGTGATTTGATGAACAAGATGCGGAAAATAAGAACAAACACAATTAAGAAGATATGTTGTCACACCCTGAACCGCAAAATAAACGGCGGAAATGTTCGGAGGTGGATGACGTCATGCGTAGTATCACAACAATTGCAACATAGTAATCAAAGTAAATACAACCATTACATTACATATGAATATTTACATCTGTTTGAAAAACATCGCTTGTGTACATTAGTATATAACAAAAGTAAAAGACGAGACTTCAAAATGCTCCGTCTTCACCAAAAGATGGCAAGAGTACCTGTTTATTGTTGTCCTGAGAATACAAGCGGTTTTGAAAAACGTATCAGCATAAAGCTGGTGAGTTCATAAGCATGTTTTTATAATGAAAACTAGCCACTGAATTTGTATAAATGGGAAATTTTCATTATATGTAAATTATCGTTCGTATCAAAACCCTGGCTACTACCATTATGTAATGTATGAGGTTTAGCCTGGGAAAACTCCTTCTTTTCCCTGGTATACATGTGTTTGTTGCTTTAATAGTTCTGCAACTCAAAGGCATAAGTATCACACTTATGTTATTAAAGTAAATTGTTCATGAGTATATTATTACATAAATATGTCGTACAATTGGCAAGTTTTATGACCATACTTAAACTTGATATGACGTGAAACGGACGCCGATATCCTTTATGACATTTGTCACCCGTAGACCTGCCGGTCCGACTGTAGCTAGCAGCCAGGTGCGGGATAGTCAGTCCCGTATAAATCTATACAAAAAGCCACGCATTCCCTCTAGGAAATTCTGGTTCATAAGGGTAGTCCTCCATTTAGTTAATGTTGTAAGCGCCCAAGGACGTGTCTCCCAATTAAGTTATCGACTTTGCGTGTATAATATGTAAGCGTACTGTTCTTTCGTTTGTAAATCCGATGTATGTTTTGTAGTGTAAAAATAATTATGCTAAAATAATTATTACTGTTGTACTCTTGTAGTAATGTATGTCATAAACTAAATCTATTGTAGTTTATGTATTCAACCGTGTAAGTAGTTTGCATTTGTAAGTCTGGTAATGAAATCCCCAAACAATACCCTTTATAGTTTGACTGAAATGTTATGTTCGTGAAATGTTTGGAAATCTATGCAATTAAATTTAGAAAACGTTCCTTATGCTCCGCATACCACAAAAGGGATTAAGTATCTAAATGCTTTATGAAAATCATTGATTTGTATAAATTGCATCAATTTGACTTGTTGAAAACTTTGTGTTTGGCTTGTATTCCCCCTGAAAATGTTTAAAAATCATAAAAGCGTAGGGGTATGAACTCACTGTTTGACGTAGGATTCGAATGTAAGATCGGTATGGATGCTGAGTGTCAACTGATGTTTCGTACGCAAAAGGATCCTATTTAACATATAATAGCACATGTATCTAATAGATTAGAGTATATCACTATTTTTTATGGAAGGAAACCACCTTAGGGACTAGGAATACACTTGGAACTAAGTCTTAGAATCACATGTGATTGAAGAGGGGGAGCTTGCGGTCACAACAAAGGGTGTACGGTCGTGGGTTTGCGGCCCAATGGGGTTTTCGGCCCAAGAGTTTGCGGCCCAAGTGTTTGCGGTCCATGGGTTTACGGCCCATGGGTTTATCGCCCAATGGGTATATGGCCCATGAGTTTGCAGCCGTAAACACTAAATGAAAGGTGTGATTTGCAGTGGTTTAAGGCCCTTTCTAGCCTCCCAGAAGTGTTCTAAGTCCCGTGGATGGCTTAAAATGAGTGATTATGGTCAATATTTGACCAAATACTAGGGTTTACGGTCCATGAGGTGTGTACAGTTGTAAACCCTCCGTGTTCATGCTGTTTGGGTCTATTTCTAGGGGAAAATTAAAGGTTTCTAGTAGACATCAAACATAAGAAGTAGTTACTTACTATAAAGGAGCTTGGAATGAGGTTTTTAGCCACCAAGAACTAGTGTGTGTTCTTGGTGTTCTTAGTGAGAGAGAAGGTCTATACAAAAATGAGATTAATGAGGTAGGAACATGGATTCATTACTAGATAACAGATTGAACACAATCAAAATGGAGGATCACTTACATTCTTGAAGATTCTTGAGCCAAAATCGATGGATGTTGAGAGAGAGTAGAGAGAGAAGGTCTTTGAAGTGGTTAAAGTGTGAAATGAAGGCTAATCATCCCTTATATAGGGTTGAGTTTTCGGTCAAGGGGTGGGGTGGGGGTGTACAGCCGTAAACTCGAGTTTGCGGCCGTACACTCCTTTCGAAGGGGTGTTTGGCCCGGATGCTATGCTTTGGCTTAGAAAACGCGTACTTGGACCCAAAATAATGTTAATCAAGAGCAGAAATAATTTACGAATTGATTTATTTTTAACGGTTCTGTAGGGTTTCAAAGCACTCGATGGATGATGGCAATTGACCCCTTTGATGAAGTGTAGGTTAAAAGCCCAAGATTTGTCTTTTCACTATAAATAGTCATGTATTATTCATTATTAGGGTTAAGAGTGAGGCAAAATGTAACCGCCATGTGAGGTTTCTTATGTAGTGTTAGATTCTTTAGTCTATGCTGAAAGTGTAATTTATTCCTCATGTTGAATAAATTGAGTGATCATTCGACATAATCATCATATTTGTGTTTATTCTTATTTTCCGCATCTTGTTCATCAAATCACAATTAAGGTTTTAATCCTAACAAGTGGTATCAGATCGGGTCTTTGAAGATCTATTGATTTTTGAAGTATCGGTTCTTGATTTGGTGATTTTCTCCACATATATTGAAGATTATTGGTGTTTTGGGAGTATGGAATCAAGATTTCTGTTCAACCTACCGTTCATAAAGACTTATGGTGTATTTCTCTGTTCATCCGGGTATTTTTTTTTAATCCATCTGGTATTGTTTATTCATTCACATAGTTGGATCTGATCATTGCTTAGTCCAAAATCAATTGTTTGCTTCGTGATCAAGTTCATTCGTTTTGGACCATAGATCTGGTTCTCTACTGTTTCGTTTCACTCAATAAGCCCACTTTTTTGTCCACTGTTCATCGTTTAGAAAATATATTGGTGTCGATGTCGCAAGTTCTGGATTCATAAATCAAAATTCATAATTCAAACGATGCGTTCATCTATATGACGATTAAGTGTTCATGTATTCTGATCGATTCAAAAATAATTTTGTGTTTTCCATAGTTTGGATTACAAACTCCTTCAATCGATTTAATCCTTTTGATAATGGAGTTTGTGTTATAGAGTATTTCCTGTTTGGATACATTCTATAATCAGTATTTGTTCGATCGTGTTATTTCTTGTACGATCTTGTGGTTGAATGACCGATTTGTTTCAATCGAGTTGTTTGAGAACCAACTTTCGTGAATCTTTGATCGTGTGTGCTTTGACGAACATCTTGAACAGATAATGATGGTGATGATTATTGATCGTATCAAATTTGTCCAACAAGTTTAATCTGGAAATTGATTTTTGCAAGTGGCGATTGGGTGCTTGTTGAATGCCAATATAGTCGACTTATGATGCACAGGTGAAGAGTTGAATATGATATTGGATTTGATTGAAAATGGGTTGTTGATCTGGAAACGATTTGAAGAAGACGACTTTGTATTTGTCGAGTATTATGTTCAGATGATGGGTTTCACAATTGGTATTGGAACTCAACCAGAATGATTTGAGTATACGATTGCTAGTCAAACTGATTGTCAAAATTGGAACGAATGGTCTCACTTGCGAACATAATCGGAATCGTGATTTGGGACTCGCAATCGTAACTTAAATCAATTAAACCATCTGTTTAGAACTTGCTCTCGGAAATAGACCAAATCTCCGATCTCAGAAGTTGATATCCGAATTATGAAGTGAAATGGATTGATTCAGAATGAAGGCAGTTACTCGGAATCAGAGTTACTGTTGGCTTGGAATTGGAAGTGTAATCGATAGATTTGGAACGAATGGACTCGGAATCGAAAATGTGATTCTATGCTCGGAACGAAGGATTGATCAGAGTTATTTGATGTTTGGATTTGGAGTTCATGTCTTCAAGTTACGAATTGTTTGGCTGTGTTCGTCAATCAGACGATAAATGAGGAAGATGACTTCGATTTTACACATTTGGCCCCTATAACTTCACCAACATGGCAATTTTAATTGGATTTCTGGAATTTGTTACAAATCAAAGGGAAAATGATGCAGAGTTACTATTTAAGTCCCTGAATTTCAGTAAGTGACAGTTTCTGCCCTATATTCAGAAAAGTTTACAAATTTAAGGGCCGGTGAACAGTTTTGAATTCTTTAACGCACATATTTTTTCGTGAACAGAAAAGTAAAGATTCCATCAAGTCTTGGCGGTTCGGAAAGTCGTTTTTCGTAATAACGTAAAATTTTCACAACTTTTTCGGATTTTATACTTCATCGTTTATATCATTTTGTCGTGGGGGAGCATAGTAATTTTTATCCATTCAAGATCATTCTCATGACCATTAGACGGCTTTATAATCACGTTTCGATTATAAATCGGGGAGAATTTGGTATGGCCATTCGAAATTGGTTTTGTGACTTTTCAAAGTTGAAGATTTTTGATAATGCTTGTGGTAGAATTATGAAGGTAGCTTTTACAGTGGAAGTTCTTCATCGAGTTCTGCTAAAGCTTTTACAGAGAAGTATCCTTTACAACGGAAATTCTTTATCGAGCTCTGCTAAGGACTTGTTATATCTCCGACTTCTAGTATTTTCTCGATCAAGTGGCATTACGAATCTTAAAGTTTGGGTTGTTACATCATATTTTTGATGGCTTATATCATCAGCTTATATGAAGATCATTGTGACTTGGAGAGAGAGCTCTTTAAAGACAAGAAGTGATTCGGTTTCTTTGTTATAAAATGGATTTTTATGGCGGACTTGGTTTTCATGAAGATTTTTTTTGGGATTACATTCGAAAATGAAGTTTAAAGACATTACTTCTGTTCTTAATTTATATATCCTAGAGCCCATGTTTGAAGACTATTTGAAGAATCAAGATTCGTGGATTGCTTCATCTATTCCTCGTTGCAAGATCTTTTTATTTGCTAGATGCTTGTTTTGGAAGTTAAAGCATTTTCATCCATTCCATACTTTGAGGGGGAGATTGTAGGGTTTCAAAGCACTCCATGGATGATGGCAATGGGCCCCTTTAATGAAGTGTAGGTTAAAAGCCCAAGACTTGTCTTTTCCCTATAAATAGTCATGTATTATTCATTATTAGCGTTAAGAGTGAGGCAAAATGTAGCCGCCACGTGAGGTTTCTTATGTAGTGTTAGATTCTTTAGTCTATGCTGAAAGTGTAATTTATTCCTCATGTTTGAATACATCGAGTGATCATTCGATATAATCTTCATATTTTTGTTTGTTCTTATTTTCCGCATCTTGTTCATCAAATCAGAATTAGGGTTTTAATCCCAACAAGTTCGAACAGAAGAAATTTCGGTCTCATCGAGAGGGATCATAAGGGTTTCGTCGGATAGACACTTTTTAAGATTTGATACGTGGAAGACGGGATGGTTGTTGCTAAGCACTTGTGGTAAACGAAGTTTGTACGCCACAGGACCAATCTTAGCAAGCATTTCGAATGGTCCTATGTATCTCAGATTCAGCTTTCCACGCTTTCCAAAGCGTATCATGCCCTTCTAGGGTGAGACCTTTAGCAGAACACAGTCTCCAACCTGGAACTCCAAAGGTTTTCATCGTCTATCGGCATAGCTCTTTTGTCTGTCTCGGGAGGATTTCAGTCGTTCTTGGATTTGTATGATATTTTCGGTGGTTTTACGAATGGTCTCTGGGCTTGTGAGAGTGCTGTTAGGGACTTGTCCTTTGTCTAGTTGTGTGTCGCCCACCTCAGCCCAACACAGAGGGGATCTACACTTGCGGCCATAAAGGGCTTCAAAAGGCGCAACCTTGATACTGGTGTGATAAATATTGTTGTAGGAGAACTCAACTAAGGGAAAATGGATGTCCTACGACTTACCAAAATCTATGACACATGCTCTCAGCATGTCTTCTAACGGCTGAATGGTCCTCTCACTCTGCCCATCTGTCTGAGGATGGTAAGTTGTGCTCATATCCAGCTTAGTTCCAAGAGCCTTCTACAATGACTGCCACAATCTCGAGGTAAACCTGCTATCTCGATCAGAGATAATAGAAACTGGCACACCGTGCAGACGAAGGTAGCAATCTCTGCTTTCATGTTTGGCTACTAATACAACTTCTTGAGATCGATGTACATCTTATCCGAACCTGGATGAACGGAGTATCTAGTCCTGTGAGCTTCTTTCATGACAACCTCCCTGTATCCTCCGAACTTTAGGGTCCAGATCCGGTTCATGAAGTAATAGACTCCACCTCCCTTGATCTCTAAGTTCTTTTCCATCCCCCTCAAGGCTTCTTCCGGCATGTTCTCCAGCTTCAAGGCTTCCAGCTGAGCCTCTCTGATTTGCGCGGATAAGTGGGAATGGATAGTCATGTTTAGTGCTTTCACTTTCCGACCTGATTATTCCTTCCGGCTAAGGGCATTTGCCACCACATTGGCCTTGTCGGGATGATAACGAATTTCACACTCATAATCACTGAGTAGTTCTACCCATCGCCGTTGTCTCATGTTCAGATCCTTCTAGTCGAAAATGTGTTGCAGGATTTTATGGTCAGTGAAGATAGTGCACTTAGTTTCGTAGAGATAATGTGTCCATATTTTCAATCCGAAGACCACTGCTGCCAACTCCAGGTCATGAGTTGTGTAGTTGATTTCGTGTGCTTTTAGCTGTCTCAAGGCGTAAGCAATAACTTTTCCCCACTGCATGAGTACACAGCCTAAGCCCCGATTGGATGCATCATAGTAGAGAACAAAGTCCTCTGTCCCTTCGGGCAGAGACGGGATAGGTGCGCTGCATAGGGCCTGCTTTAATGTTTGGAGCGTAGTGTCTTGCTTTTCACTCCAACAAAAGGGTACACCTTTTCTGGGTCAGAGTGGTTAAGGGTTTGGCAATCCTGGAGAAATTTTGGATAAACCTGCGATAATAGCCAGCGAGGCCCATGAATTGACGGATTTATGTGGGCGCCTTCGGTGCTGACCAGTTCTCTATCACTTTGATTTTGGAGGGGTCCACGTGTATGCCTTCCTATCTTACCACATGACCTAGGAAAGTTACTTTTCGAATCCAAAATTTGCACTTGGAGAATTTCACATAAAGCTTCTCAATCCTTAAAGTTTCTAGCACCAATATTAAGTGTTGTCTGTGATCTTCTTTGCTTCTGGAATAGACAAGTATACCGTCGATGAACACTATTACAAACTTGTCCAGGAAAGAACGGCACACCCGATTCATCAGGTCCATGAATACCGTCGGTGCGTTGTGTAGACCAAGGGCATTACTACGAACTCGTAGTGACCATATCGAGTCTGAAATGCTGTCTTAGGAACATCACTCTTGTGGACTCGCAGCTGATGATACCCTGATCTTAGGTCTATTTTGGAGAAGTAGTTGGCCCCTTGAAGTTGGTCGAAGAGGTTGTCGATTCGTGGAAGAGGATAACGGTTTTTTGACGGTGAGTTTGTTCAGTTCTCGATAGTTAATGCACATCCGGAAAGATCCATCTTTCTTTTTCACGAATAAAATCGGGGCTCCCCAGGGTGAGAAACTCGGTCTGATGAATCCTTTCTTAAGGAGCACATTGAGTTGGCTGGATAACTCTTGCATTTCTACTGGCGCTAGGCAATATGGGGATTTAGCTATGGGGGTAGCTCCAGGGATTAAGTCGATTTGGAATTCGACTTGGTGCTCGGGATGATTTCCTGGGCGCTCTTCGAGAAAGACATCAGGAAAGTTGCAGACTTTGGGGATGCTCTCGAGGTCTTTAACTTCCTGTTTCTCATTAATGACATGGGCTAGGAATGTCTGACACTCCTTTCGCAAGAATTTTTGGGCTTTGATGCACGAAATGATACGAAGGTTCGAGCTCAGTTTATCGCCATAAATCATGAGGGTTTCACCAGAGGGAAGATTGAGATGAATGGCTTTTTCATAGCAAAGGATATCAGCACGATTGGGGCTCAACCAATCCATGCCGATGATGACATCGAAACTCTTTATAGAAACAGGCATAAGGTCGATGGGAAAGGAATGGTCCTTTAAGGTAAGAGTACAATCTATGAATATGTCGTTAGTACTCTCTTTCTTTCCGTTATCCATTTCGACGGTAAACATTTCGGTTAAAGGTTGGGGTTTATGTTTGAGAAAATGCTTGAATGCTTGACTAACAAAACTTCTCTCTGCACCATAATCGAAAATGTTAGGTTTATTGTATTGTGTCATGGGCTCGGTCCTTAGCCCAATTTTGGTATCCGGTTTGGGCCTGTCCAACCGTGATTATTTTACTCTAGGGTTTAGTATTTAAGGTGCATGCATGCATCCTTTGTAATTAACACTTTCATTATTTTTCTTATTAAGTTTTGTAAACCCTAGCTCGCCTCTACAGTGGAAGTTCTTCATCGAGCTCTACTGAGGCGTGACTATATTTGAATCATAAGCATTACATTGATTCCATACTGTGTTCATAAACATATTGTGTTTGAATTGTTTGTTCTTCATCTTTTTACCTGTGAGAGATCTAAACAATCTGAGATTTATTCTCATCAATTGGTATTAGAGCATGTCACACCCCCAAACCAAGGATGGCGGAAACGTCCAGGGGTGGAGGACTTCATGTACAGTATCACAACAACGTGTATAATAGTGCTCAAAGTAATACAACCATCATAAATATAATTGAAAAAGTTACATCAAAGTATATGTTTACATGTTTCAAAATCAATTACAATATGATGACAAAAGTAAATTGTTGACGGTTTAACGTCCCATCCTCAAAGCGCTGAAGTTTTCCTGTTTCACTGATTTCCTGAGAATACAAGTAGTTTTGAAAAGTGTCAACAATTAAGTTGGTGAGTTCATAAGAGTTTTGTTTGGAGTAGAAACCGTTTTCCTTTTTAAAATTGATAGAGTTTGATCTCCAGAAAATCCAATATTTTCTTAGTTAGGTGTAGACAAAAAAATATTCCTATATGATGTGTTGAGGAACCCTAGATTAACCCGTAGATTTCCTCTATAATCATCCAGCGTATATAAGTTATAGAAGATTTAAGTCAGATAAAACGTCGAATGTAGTGGGTCTGCCCTAGGTCCACAACCAAACGAGGAACAGGAGATGAGGCGGGCACCACCAATTCTAAGCCAATCCAGACTAAATTCTTGTATGACTCAAGCATATACGCTCAATGATTATAGTTGAAGTCTAACAATGCTAACCTTTAATGTGAATATAACCTATACATACCATAGTTCACCGGGGGGTAATAGAGATTAGTGAACCTGAACTATGCATATGAATAGCTTATCGAAAGTGATGGTGATTGTGAATATAACCTATACATATCATAGTTCACCGGGGATTATTAGAGATTAGTGAGCCTGAACTATGCATATGAATAGCTTATCGAAGGTGATGGTGATTGTAACCTATACATATCTTAAGTGATGGTGAATATAACCTATACATATCATAGTTCACCGGGGGGTGATAGAGATTATGAACCTGAACTATGCATATGAATAGCTTATCAAAGTGATGTGATGGTGAATATAACCTATACATTTCAAAAGTGATGGTGAATGTGAATATAACCTATACATATCATAGTTCACCGGGAAGTAATAGAGATTAGTGAACCTGAACTATGCATATGAATAGCTTATCGAAAGTGATGGTGAGTTCCTTTCTTGTAATTACGTTCCTAGGGTAGATGAAACATAAACTATACCTATTATAGTTTATTACTTTGTTTGTAATATGTATTTACCATAACTATACCGATTATAACTAACGCTTTCGTTTGTGGGGGTATAATGGCTTAACTATACTTGTTATAGATTACCTTAATCGTCCATGGCGGAAATAACTCTTTTGTAAGTGTAAGACCTTTAATATTGTTTTTGTTATATGAATAACCCTAAACTATACCTATTATAGTCTATCGATTGATTTCGTGGGAAAATGAGCATAGGCCTTACTTGTCATAATTTATCAATGTTTATATTTTAATGGATATAGCCTCGTAATATCGTATATATATGTATTTGTCATACTTGTGAAGGTGTAAATCCATTTGTTTTCTGATGTATGTCTATGTAAGAATACAAAATTTGTTATATATTGCAACTACACATAATCACATAACGATGTATACCTTGCTCAACATGTTACAAGGTGAAATGAAATTTATTGTGTTTTTCTGTTAATAACATTTTCTGTAACTGTTATTAGAAAAATTGTAGAAAAATCATAAAATGTCCAAATCAGGTTCTGTAACTTCTGAGAGTTTGGAAAATGAGTCTAGTTTGTTCATAATTTTTATTATAATTTGTAATGATCTCTAATTTGGGTGAAAAAGTCCATAATCACAGACTGGTCCGGATTGATGTTAGAAATGATAGGCGGTTTTGTAAAAATCACCATAAATTGTAGAAAAATCGTATGGAGATGTGCAAGTAGTCATTTTAAAGCTAAGAAGTGGAACTACATGCACCTAAAACAGTTTTGAAAACAAAAATATTTAAGATGTCCAAAACAGTCCGTGAATGGAGTGAAACTTTTCTGATGAAAGCTGTTAGAAAAATGTAGTTATGTTCTAAGCATTTTAACTTGTATTCCCCCCCTAAAAACTTGAGAAAACGTGAAAATGTAGGGGTATGAACTCACCTTGTGTGATTTCAGTAGATAAGTGATGAAGAAGAGAAGTGTTCAACCCAAGAACATTAGAAGAACCGTTTGAAGATTCGAAGCTCTAACACAAATATAATGGAGTTTGTGTAAGATATCCATGATTTGAGTGGAAATAATAGAGGTAATCATAAAGGAAATGGATTATGCTTACCAAAGGTGGAGGAAACTCTCAAGATCAGCCCTTGAATCTTGGATTTCTAGAGAGAGAAAGTGAGAGAGAAAGGAGTTTGATCTTCTTGTGAAATGAGAACAAATGAAAGAAAAATGAGGAGAGAGGATGATTATCCAGCCCTCCAAGCATGGAGGTGGCTTGTGAAGGAGGTAAAAAGTACAAGGTATGGTGAGGAGGAGTGTGGGTTGTCATGGAGTGGGTGAGGGGGTTGCTTGCGTCATAACTAAGGTAAGGTCAACACTTCTTTTTTTTGTACTTTACCAACTCCTTTTTAAATAAGATTTTACCCTTAAAATGTGATTAAATCATTAATTTAGGGGTCTTATAATTAAAAATAAAGTTTTGGATGAAAACCCCATGTTAAAACAATTAAAAATGGGTTTAAAACGCAAAAATACGCAAAAATGTGCGAAATCCGAGCTGCCCCAGCGAGACCCTTCGGATCTCGGCCGAGGCTCGGTCTCTGGGCCGAAGTTCGGTCAGATGGGGGCTCGGCTCGGACGCGGGTGGCTGAGGCGGGGAGGCGAAAGGCGAAGCGAGCTCGGTCCGATGTGATGCAGTCCGAAGCGAAGTGGGAAACAAAGGCAGGTTCAGTCCGAAGGGAGGCCAGAACCGAAGGTACTGTAGTGAATAGTAATGAACAGTAGCTTCGGTTCGGACCTTCCTTCCAAGTTGGGTTCGGTTCGGATCTTCTTCCTTGCATGGTTCGGTTCGGATCTTCTTCCTTGCATGGTTCGGTTCGGATGAACAGTACTTTCGGTTCAGCTCATGAACAGTACTTTCGGTTCAGCTCATGAACAGTACTTTCGGTTCGGACCCTCATGAATAGTGCTTTCGGTTCGGTTCATGAATAGTACTTTCGGTTCAGAGGGTTCGTTTCCTTAAGTCCGTTTTTCGCGTAGACTTCCGTTCTTGGGCTATTTTTCGCCAAATTCGAGGGTCGGGATGCCCCGAGTGATTATGGAAAGTTGGGAGAGATTTCGAGGGAGATTTGGGAGAGATTCCTCGTTCTCAGAGAGATTTGGGAGAGATTTGACGTACTTGGAGAGATTTCGCATACGAAGAGATACGTGAGAGAGATTTCACATACTTAGAGAGATTTGGGAGAGATTTGACGTACTTGGAGAGATTTCGCATACGAAGAGATACGTGAGAGAGATTTCACATACTTAGAGAGATTTGGGAGAGATTTGACATACTTGGAGAGATTTGGGAGAGATTTGGCATACTTGGAGAGATTTCGCATACAAAGAGATATGTGAGAGAGATTTCACATACTTAGAGAGATTTGGGAGAGATTTGACATACTTGGAGAGATTTCACATATAAAGAGATATGTGAGAGAGATTTCACATACTTAGAGAGATTTGGGAGAGATTCGACGTACTTGGAGAGATTTCGCATACGAAGAGATACGTGAGAGAGATTTCACATACTTAGAGAGATTTGGGAGAGATTTGACATACTTGGAGAGATTTGGGAGAGATTTGGCATACTTGGAGAGATTTCGCATACAAAGAGATATGTGAGAGAGATTTCACATACTTAGAGAGATTTGGGAGAGATTTGACATTCTTGGAGAGATTTGACATACTTAGAGAGATTTGGGAGAGATTTGACATACTTGGAGAGATTTCACATACTTAGAGATATGTGGGAGAGGTTTCACATACTTAGAGATATGTGGGAGAGGTTTCACATACTTAGAGACATGTGGGAGAGGTTTCACATGCTTAGAGATATGTGGGAGAGGTTTCACTGGTGACCTTTTTGAGTGTCCGGCCACGCACTGCAAGGTCCTTAAACCCAGTTAAGCCTTGATTAGGGATCTTGCATACTCCCGGTGAGTATGTAACATTGTTTTATCGGTTTGGCTCTCTACGTACCACTGTTTCAGGTTAAGGAGATTTAGGTGAACGCACTTTTCAATTTATGATCTCTCATTAGAATAGAGAGTTGTTTAGAAGTTACTTAACGTAAACTCTAGTACTCACGGCAAATTGGGTTGACCGGTTTGACTTGTTGACTTTTGTTGACTTTGACTTGACCGAAAATTGACGGTTGTCACATCATCCCCCCGTTAGAGGGAATTTCGTCCCGAAATTCGAATTTAGGCAAGGAGTTTGAAAATGACTAAGGTCGGCTCTACATTATTTTGATTCTGACTAAGAGACGAGTTATCATACATGAAACTTAGCTTATACACATTATGATATAACCAATACTGGGCGGATAGTAAAATGTGTGATTCTATTTCAGTTTCACATCCCAACGAGGAAAAGAAACTAAGTCAGAATTCTCACATTTTATTATCTACCAGGTATTTGTTATATATAACTGGGGAATGTATAAGTGAGGAAATCATAACAAATAACTTAGTAATTCTTCTTAATGAATTAGAGTTCCTAGTCAGGGCTAACATTGAACCTAGATGTATTTTAACCGCTCACCTATAAAGTAGAAGTATGTTCTCGAAAGTTGACCTACATCCCTATGATGCAGTCCCATTGCGGAGTCGAAGCAATTCCTAGAATGGTCTTATGACGGCCTTGGAATTTCCTATTGTTTATGCTCCCAGTTTAATCTTTGGCATTACAACTATGCATGCTTAAATCAATGTTAGACTTAATTAAATAAAGAAATTTGGAATTTAAACGTCGGTGTTAGAAACACGTACTAATATTTGCAGGCAGTTCCGGGGTGGTCTCTCCTTCGGTGATCGCAAGTACCCTTCCACCACCACTGGCATCCCTTGCTCTTGGGCAGTTCCTTTTAAAGTGGCCTGTTTCTCCACATTTGTAACAGGCTGGGCTTACTCCAGAGCCGGGGAACTGGTTGATGGGTCGTACCGGTGCCTTACAGAAACGGGTAGTGTGCCCTTTTCTATTGCAGTTCATGCAATGCAATTCTCTACAAGCCCCAGTGTGATGGAAGCTACACTTGTTACATTTCGGGAGGGTTCCAGCATATTGCTTTATGGGAGTGGGTGTGGTGAGGGTTGTGGCAGCATGAATCGCGACAATTGGCGTGGTTGTCGAAGTGTCACGGCTGGCTCGATGGTCGATGAGTTGTTGTGCCAACTCCTTGGCGCTGTCGAAGGTAGTTGGTCTTGAGGCCAATACACTATCATGAATCTGGGATGATAGCCCCCAAAGGTATCGTTCTATCTTCTTCTCCTCTGGGGTGACCATTGCAGGACAGAGGAGTGCTAGGTCATTGAATCGGGCAGTATAAGCTTCGAGATCCATTCCCGACATTTTGAGGTTCCAGAGTTCCTCTTCTAGTTTTTGCACTTCGCCTCTTGGGCAATACTCTTTTAGCATTAATGCTTTTAGATCCTCCCAGCTTATAGAGTTAGCCACTGCAGGAGTAAGTGACTTAACTCGGCTATTCCACCAAGTAAGAGCTTTTCTTGTAAAAGTGAATGCCGCATACTTGACTTTGCTCGCTTCGGGACAAGCGCAGATTTCAAAGACTGCTTCGGTCCTTTCAAACCATTGCATCAGCGCGATGACGCCCCCGCTTCCGTCGAAAGAATCGGGCTTGCCATTTGTGAAGTCTTTGTAAGAACACTCCTTAGTGCGGCCTGTGCTGTCCCCCTGATTCGAGTTAGTATTCCCGGATCCGAAGCCGCCGGATCCATTTGTACCCATTTGCGACATTGCTGCCGCCACTGCTGCTGTTACGGCAGCTTGAAACATTATGGGATCAAACTGCGGAGGGGGCGGTGCTGTGCTCCCGGAGGGTCTGGACTTTTTCTTTGGCGGCATAGTCCTGTCATAAGTTGGCAGAGACGTACAAACGATAAGTTTTTAATAATAGAGACAAGTCAGAAGTTATCAAGCCAGACTTGTCTGTATCATGTTCTGTTTTTAAAAGTATTTTGTATGTATTTCGCAACAAAGTCCTCGTGAATGAATTTTAGTGGTGGTGACTCAAATGCAACTAGTGATTTGTTTCGCCTGATCCCTTTCTAAATTTACTTGATATATATTAAGAATTTCTTAGAGTTACCATATGTATATTGTTTGTAGTATAGGGTTCGAGGATAATAGGTTTACATCTCATTAACGTAAGGAAGATTTTGGGCAAAGCTACGGTTCCCTTGAATAGTGTAGTCTCCGGATTCTGAAGGATTCTAATGTCTCCACTTAACAACCTAGGTTGGTCGTATTCTTCTTTCCAGGTTTCCAAGCACTCTACCTAAGGAGGCGTTGGGCCTTGAATAACCGGACGAGGGTTAGGATTTGGAACAAGGGCTATCAGGGTAGGTTCTCCACTTCAGGGTTGGGGTCAGGGCCATCAACGAAGCCTTCAGCTTGGTGATCATCCAAAGGGATTTGGTACTCACCCTATGGCTCCTCTCCGAGCCATTCAGTATTGCCGTGGTTAGGGTAGTACGGGTCGTCGTGGAGAAGGAATTTAGCCATAATATCTTTGCGAGAAATGGGGATATAAAAGATAACTAAGTAGACGTACTAATTAGATAATTATAAGGTGATCTTTATCAGGTACTTCAATATATTATTTAGGGTATACTAGTCACATGTATTTGGGACAGGATAGACCTTCGAATAAGCGATCCTAACTCTAAATCCCCAATCCAACGAGAACAGGAAGTAAAGCAAAGATTCACAGATTCTAAGCCTATGACGTCCTGGATACATATAGTTTTATTGTATCCTCTAGGCAGTTATTGACCTATTGATAAAAATCTATTTAGTTCTCACATAAGTAATTATAATAATTCCAAATACCCCTATGGTATTTCATTGTGGTAGTGTTGGTAAGTTTTTAGACTTGTTGCAACTCCTACGACCATTCCTGGGCATATGGTAATCATTTCTGGGTGAGACATAGTTGATCAGGCTATGTCATTCCCAGTCCTGACTATACATCCCCAAGCCTACTCGTATTGTTCAACAATTACTACTTTTGTCCCATCCCATCGTGATACTGACCCTAGTGTGTGTGTGCACATGCTCTTACTTTTACCGAGGGATTATTTATTTCTAAAAGTATAGTTGTTTTGAAAACTTTAAATCAGAGACTTTCGGTCCCAATGTATTTATAGTTTGTATATCTTATGTGGTTCGATATACTGAGTTCACTATAAACAATGCTCTGATACCAATCTGTCACACCCCCAAACCAAGGATGGCGGAAACGTCCAGGGGTGGAGGACTTCATGTACAGTATCACAACAACGTGTATAATAGTGCTCAAAGTAATACAACCATCATAAATATAATTGAAAAAGTTACATCAAAGTATATGTTTACATGTTTCAAAATCAATTACAATATGATGACAAAAGTAAATTGTTGACGGTTTAACGTCCCATCCTCAAAGCGCTGAAGTTTTCCTGTTTCACTGATTTCCTGAGAATACAAGTAGTTTTGAAAAGTGTCAACAATTAAGTTGGTGAGTTCATAAGAGTTTTGTTTGGAGTAGAAACCGTTTTCCTTTTTAAAATTGATAGAGTTTGATCTCCAGAAAATCCAATATTTTCTTAGTTAGGTGTAGACAAAAAAATATTCCTATATGATGTGTTGAGGAACCCTAGATTAACCCGTAGATTTCCTCTATAATCATCCAGCGTATATAAGTTATAGAAGATTTAAGTCAGATAAAACGTCGAATGTAGTGGGTCTGCCCTAGGTCCACAACCAAACGAGGAACAGGAGATGAGGCGGGCACCACCAATTCTAAGCCAATCCAGACTAAATTCTTGTATGACTCAAGCATATACGCTCAATGATTATAGTTGAAGTCTAACAATGCTAACCTTTAATGTGAATATAACCTATACATACCATAGTTCACCGGGGGGTAATAGAGATTAGTGAACCTGAACTATGCATATGAATAGCTTATCGAAAGTGATGGTGATTGTGAATATAACCTATACATATCATAGTTCACCGGGGATTATTAGAGATTAGTGAGCCTGAACTATGCATATGAATAGCTTATCGAAGGTGATGGTGATTGTAACCTATACATATCTTAAGTGATGGTGAATATAACCTATACATATCATAGTTCACCGGGGGGTGATAGAGATTAGTAAACCTGAACTATGCATATGAATAGCTTATCAAAGTGATGTGATGGTGAATATAACCTATACATTTCAAAAGTGATGGTGAATGTGAATATAACCTATACATATCATAGTTCACCGGGAAGTAATAGAGATTAGTGAACCTGAACTATGCATATGAATAGCTTATCGAAAGTGATGGTGAGTTCCTTTCTTGTAATTACGTTCCTAGGGTAGATGAAACATAAACTATACCTATTATAGTTTATTACTTTGTTTGTAATATGTATTTACCATAACTATACCGATTATAACTAACGCTTTCGTTTGTGGGGGTATAATGGCTTAACTATACTTGTTATAGATTACCTTAATCGTCCATGGCGGCAATAACTCTTTTGTAAGTGTAAGACCTTTAATATTGTTTTTGTTATATGAATAACCCTAAACTATACCTATTATAGTCTATCGATTGATTTCGTGGGAAAATGAGCATAGGCCTTACTTGTCTTAATTTATCAATGTTTATATTTTAATGGATATAGCCTCGTAATATCGTATATATATGTATTTGTCATACTTGTGAAGGTGTAAATCCATTTGTTTTCTGATGTATGTCTATGTAAGAATACAAAATTTGTTATATATTGCAACTACACATAATCACATAACGATGTATACCTTGCTCAACATGTTACAAGGTGAAATGAAATTTATTGTGTTTTTCTGTTAATAACATTTTCTGTAACTGTTATTAGAAAAATTGTAGAAAAATCATAAAATGTCCAAATCAGGTTCTGTAACTTCTGAGAGTTTGGAAAATGAGTCTAGTTTGTTCATAATTTTTATTATAATTTGTAATGATCTCTAATTTGGGTGAAAAAGTCCATAATCACAGACTGGTCCGGATTGATGTTAGAAATGATAGGCGGTTTTGTAAAAATCACCATAAATTGTAGAAAAATCGTATGGAGATGTGCAAGTAGTCATTTTAAAGCTAAGAAGTGGAACTACATGCACCTAAAACAGTTTTGAAAACAAAAATATTTAAGATGTCCAAAACAGTCCGTGAATGGAGTGAAACTTTTCTGATGAAAGCTGTTAGAAAAATGTAGTTATGTTCTAAGCATTTTAACTTGTATTCCCCCCCTAAAAACTTGAGAAAACGTGAAAATGTAGGGGTATGAACTCACCTTGTGTGATTTCAGTAGATAAGTGATGAAGAAGAGAAGTGTTCAACCCAAGAACATTAGAAGAACCGTTTGAAGATTCGAAGCTCTAACACAAATATAATGGAGTTTGTGTAAGATATCCATGATTTGAGTGGAAATAATAGAGGTAATCATAAAGGAAATGGATTATGCTTACCAAAGGTGGAGGAAACTCTCAAGATCAGCCCTTGAATCTTGGATTTCTAGAGAGAGAAAGTGAGAGAGAAAGGAGTTTGATCTTCTTGTGAAATGAGAACAAATGAAAGAAAAATGAGGAGAGAGGATGATTATCCAGCCCTCCAAGCATGGAGGTGGCTTGTGAGGGAGGTAAAAAGTACAAGGTATGGTGAGGAGGAGTGTGGGTTGTCATGGAGTGGGTGAGAGGGTTGCTTGCGTCATAACTAAGGTAAGGTCAACACTTCTTCTTTTTGTACTTTACCAACTCCTTTTTAAATAAGATTTTACCCTTAAAATGTGATTAAATCATTAATTTAGGGGTCTTATAATTAAAAATAAAGTTTTGGGTGAAAACCCCATGTTAAAACAATTAAAAATGGGTTTAAAACGCAAAAATACGCAAAAATGTGCGAAATCCGAGCTGCCCCAGCGAGACCCTTCGGATCTCGGCCGAGGCTCGGTCTCTGGGCCGAAGTTCGGTCAGATGGGGGCTCGGCTCGGACGCGGGTGGCTGAGGCGGGGAGGCGAAAGGCGAAGCGAGCTCGGTCCGATGTGATGCAGTCCGAAGCGAAGTGGGAAACAAAGGCAGGTTCGGTCCGAAGGGAGGCCAGAACCGAAGGTACTGTAGTGAATAGTAATGAACAGTAGCTTCGGTTCGGACCTTCCTTCCAAGTTGGGTTCGGTTCGGATCTTCTTCCTTGCATGGTTCGGTTCGGATCTTCTTCCTTGCATGGTTCGGTTCGGATGAACAGTACTTTCGGTTCAGCTCATGAACAGTACTTTCGGTTCAGCTCATGAACAGTACTTTCGGTTCGGACCCTCATGAATAGTGCTTTCGGTTCGGTTCATGAATAGTACTTTCGGTTCAGAGGGTTCGTTTCCTTAAGTCCGTTTTTCGCGTAGACTTCCGTTCTTGGGCTATTTTTCGCCAAATTCGAGGGTCGGGATGCCCCGAGTGATTATGGAAAGTTGGGAGAGATTTCGAGGGAGATTTGGGAGAGATTCCTCGTTCTCAGAGAGATTTGGGAGAGATTTGACGTACTTGGAGAGATTTCGCATACGAAGAGATACGTGAGAGAGATTTCACATACTTAGAGAGATTTGGGAGAGATTTGA